>NW_015374020.1:1653652-1802947 GCF_001272555.1 Dufourea novaeangliae | reverse complement strand
GAGCGGTTAGCGGGGCTGTAGTACAGATAGATAAGGGAACCAACGTTGGGGGGAGGGAGTAAGGGTGTGGGAGGTGGGGAGGTGGATGGGAGAGGATTACAAGAAGCGTCTCGGGTGCCTCTAAGCCCGGTAATGCGAGGCGGGGAACGCGGGCTCTTTGATAAATGCGAAATGTACCATTCGAGTTTGTTATGGTTCCCGCAATCCACTATTTACGGGGTTTTCTTTGAACTTCCGGGGGTAAAGGCGGCACCGACGTCCGCCGTGGTTGGGGTAAACGATGTGGTTGCCACCGGAACAGCGCTCCCCCCCTTCCCACCCTCCCACCCACGCGGTTAAGACAAAAGGAAAAACCGACGCGGGTTAATACACCAAAACACTGTCTGTTTCTCAGACTTGCTCGGTATTAACCGGCAATCCTTCATAAATACCTTGCACTTTCAATTCGACTTGTTTTAACTTTCTTTCGTGCATCGCAAATGATTGCCGAACTTTTTGGTTCGCGATTGGAATTATTTACAGGGATGACAAATTGTAAAATATTACAGTAACTCATCAATGAATGTTCGAAGGATCATCGAGAGTGAACATTAATTATTTCATAATCAAATATCATTCGCTTAACAATTCCAAGCTCTATAACTGTGATAAATTTCATTCAAAAGTCAGCGTTACACTTGTATTAGAAATAGATAAGAGAACTAACGGGCGACAGGGGGGAGAGAGTAAGGGTGTTGGAGCTGGGGGTGGATGGGAGAGGAGAGCATTGCAAGAAGCCTTTCTCTCCTTGTCAGTGCTGAGGAACCTTCGAACACTTGTCGATGATTTACTGCACTTTGGTATCCTGACTTCTATCAGAAATAAATAATAACAATTTTTTATTAGGTAACAGTTGGAATGTTTTCAATCAATTTCCCGCGGTAATAAAAATACGACAATGGTATATCGTGCGTTTCCAATAGCAGAGATTGTACCAGTTTCAAATCCTCAGTAGGTATTTGATACAAGGTGATTCCTCGCATCTTCGCACGGTTTTGTTTATCCTTGTTCCTTAGATGCAATTATAATAAAGGTACTCTTGCCCGAAACCCGGGAGCGGGACGAACTAGGCGGAAATCTGGCCAATTTCGCGATACGTGGAGGGGGTGTTTTCCCGCTGATAAGATTCAGCCCCGGCGTGCGTTTCACGAACAAGCTTCTTCCCCCGTCTAGAAAGTATCAATTGCCGGTGGAAAAAACGAAGAAGCCAGCGAAACTGCTGAAAAGAAAATTTCCCACACCGTGAACGTTCCTCCAGGGTAGGAAAATACGCTCTACACCCCCTGGTACGAAAACTCGAACCGTGAGAGAGCCTCGATCGGGCGGGGCAGGAAAATGAATTTCGAAAGTTCCGCGAGGTCGAGAATGAAATTTCAAAAAAAAAAAAACTCCGGGAACGATGAGCCGAAGAAAACCACCCTTAACTGCAATTCGATTATTCGCTTACTTGCATCCCTCGTACCTGCAATCTCTCCCCTCGTCGAAGAAAAATATTCGTGGAATTCAATGTGTCCGCGGTTTTTCACAGTTTTCGGTTCTGCCGTAATTAATAATAATCATTGCAGTTCGCTTGAAACACGAATCGGGGACACGACGCGGAGGGTTTCAGTGCTGAGGGGTTGTGGGAAGGGAGGCACGCTTTCGTGTTTCTTGGAAAGTGTCACGAAACGAGCGTGAAGCTCGCTGAAAAGCTCGGTCGGGCGATAACAACGGGAAAGAGAGAAAACGCGAGATCGCGGAGGTGCGCGCCGAGCAGCTCACCCACATAGCAAACCCTTTTTTCCCTTCGAATTACACCGCCGCAACGGTCGACCCTTTTCCGCGTTGGGGATGCCCGTTATTATTTCGTTCGTCGTCGCTGGCAACGCGTTATCTCGGCCGTGACAGGTAACGTTGGAAATTCGAGCTGAAACTAAGCGTCTCCCGTCGCTCTCAATCTTCCCGTTTCGGGAGGGTTGTAGTATACACCTCTTCGAAACATCTCCACCGGGTCAATCGCTCGAAACAGCTCGATCCGCCGCTTTAGTTTTCCAGCAAGGAAGCTTTGATTCTTCCAAAGACCCGAAAGTGCCGCGCGTCGATAACGGGCACGTGAATTGAATAAAAAAATTGACACGTAATGCGATTCGGTACGAGTGCCGCGTCGTTTGCTAATTGGATCCCTTCCGGTGGTCGCTAAGTGAGAAACACCTGACAGAGAGAGGAAACCGCCGCGAATCCGTGAGAACCGGCGCGGTATCTTCGCCCGCGCTCATTAAGAGATTGAAAGGGAAATGATACGTGGCTGGCGGGATGTTTTACATCGCTGAATTCCACCGAGCTTTTCCCGGAGACCCTCGGCTCTCGAATCGCGGTGGATGGGCGGCACGAGGGGCGGGGACGGGGGTATAACGGCGAGAGAACACGTACGAGCCGTGTTTTTCTCGCCGTGTAGACCCCTGTACAAGTTATTACGAGGGTGCACGAGGACCCTGGTGAGGATCCTTTAGAAAAGTTCCAGGGTTAACAACAAAAATAAAATATCGCCTCCCCCTTCATTTTCCCACCGCCCTTTTAAAAATGCAGCCGCGCATCCGCAGACGTAACGCCGGAACGGCTCGTTAACTGATAACGCGCCTCCCTCCCTCCCTCTCTCTCGCTCTCTTTCTCACTGTGTCTTGCTCCTTCTTTCTCTTCTCTCCCTCTCAAACCCCCTCCGGGCAAGGCTTGTTTACATGGCCCGTGTTTGCTAGCTACGTTGATCTAGATTGGCGGAAAAAAGGGGAGGATACGAACGGGGCATCACCGTGTAATTAATACGATTGATTGAGCCTGCTCCCCGCGAAAGTAACGTTTCGGCGGGCCCCGACACCAACGAAGATTTTATTATATTTCAGAACGGGGGATATTGCGCGCGGCTGTATTTACTTGCGTTGGAATTTATGCGCGACCAGGGGGAATGGGCAGGGTGGATGGCGGAACCAGTCGCTGTCAGGGGAAAAATATCCGATCCCGGACGAAGATAACGAACATTCACAAATAACCGTGCGCACTTTCAGGTAATATTACCGGGGATTATTTGACTGTTCGACGAATGAAAAAACCGTCGAGGGGTTTTGTTTGAACAGTGCCGTACACAACCCCGTTCGCGATCGAATATATCGGTAGGAGGGTGGACGGGGAAAAAGACGGGCTACAGCCACAAAAGCTACCGGTACCATGGTAGACAAAAAAAATATAATTATCGTGGAAAACCCGTGGGCGCTTGCGGACGATTAACCGTGATCCTCTCGGAATCTGATTCGATTCCAGCCGAGAGCTCGACATGTCGACTATGTCGAAGCCACTTGTTCCGATCGGCGTATAGTCTGACAAACGCGATAACACCTGTTCTTGGAATTTATACCGAAGTTCAATATTTACCAGAACAGAGTGGACATTTTTCCTAGGAAAGATAAGATACGAGTATACCTGGAAAGGTTAGGAGACCGATCCCACCGGGTATAGACGCGATCGGCGCTGACTCGAGTAATGAAATTTCCAATGCGTTCCCCGTCCGAAAAAATGTTTCTGCTTGTTACGAACCAGGAAGTAATTCAGACGATAAACTAGATGATTACATCATCCGGAGGCGTCGTATGGTCCAATTATCAGAGCCTAGGCCGTCGTTTCTCATTTCTCCAGTCCAAACATGCAATAATTCACGCTCGAGTCCTAGTTACCAGAGTCGCCTCTATCGCGCCTCGAACTTATCGCTGCGTGTATTTAGCTGCTGCATACACAGTCATCATTTTCCACCACGGGGAAATGATCATTTCTTTCTCTTGATCCGGCTATCGCGAATCGCGGCGATCGTACGAGGTTCCGGTAATTTGGTCGTTGGATTTCGCAACGGCGGCGGGGATCGTCATCGGGAACGATAGCGATGTATTAGAAAAAACACGTGGTTGCGCGGAGTTAGATAACCTACGGGTTAAATATTAAAAGTGGCATGAATAAACGCGATAGTGCTCGTATCTTAGTGGCCGGCTTGCAGCGCTACATACATATTCATGTCTCTTTGCTCTTACCGTCGCTGGCTTCCTCCACGTATGTAGTTACGTAGACATCGTGCCCGAAGACGATCGGCGAGGTGTTGGTCGCCGGGCGGCCACCATCGTGAAAACACGCGAAACACTCGGGAAATTTACGTTGAATCCACGGAGGAATTTTATGTCCCCGGGTCACGTGCCGCCGATGGTTACCTAGGCGGCGTATGCTCACCGGATGAACCGACGATCCTACTTTTTTTTTTCCTGGCCACCCAGACACCGGCCATCGATTCCCTAAAATTTTCGAAAAGTCGACAGCTGCGGCGACCAGTAATTTCTCGTGGAAGTCGAGGGGGAAGACCGTGGACGATCGATAAGAGAAACAAATGTGGAAAGGGAATTAGGCGACTGTCGACCCAGGTATGTTCATTGCTCAGGTTGATGGAACGTAAGCATCGGTGGTGGGTAATTTTACTGGATGCTCAAGACCGATTAGCTTACACAATTTCAGTCGGTACTTGGTTAAATTTTTTTAAATTAAACCAGGAGTACTAAGTCAGTTGATCCTTATCGAAAACCTTTAAATGAGCATTTAGCGAAATCATCTTGGGGACTTCCATTATTCTTTTGCCTTTGGTGAAACTCAAAGTAGTCTCAATGAAACTGTCGAAATACATGCAGTTGTGTATGTGATTTGATTAAGACGTAGAAAAATGTTGCGTTACAACGCGTCGAGTATTTCATCATTCCGGCAGCCGTTTCGACCAATTCTCCGACCAAGAGGCTCGCCAGGTGAAGAATAGAATTACTATAGGAAGACTAAAGAGGACTAAAAGAGGCGTTCTCTATTCTGACTCAGCTGTTTCCGACACGTTGCTCGAATGGCACGACAAGTATACACGTCGTATACGCTCGTCAGCGACCAATACACGTCTGAAACCGGATGACGAAGCGATCCTGTGGATCGACGCACGATCGCGATCATTGTCAAAAGCGTAACGGGGAGGCTACGAGCGTAGCGGTTGCCACACGAATAGCGGGTGTCTAGTTCCACGCGAAGAGAGTGAACGGACGCGATACCACGCGAAACTGCTCGGAGACGCCGATAACGACGTCGTTACGTACGCACAGGCGTGACGACTGATTAGAATCGGCCGTACGTTCTTGCACGCCGTTACTAATCGTGGGTCAACGATGTTACCTGCCACGATACGGCTGGTTCCGGCTTTAAAGCGGCTCCGGCAATAATTCGCGCCGGGAAATATATCGCGACATGGCCGATTGGAGAACGAACGTGCCCGGCTAATCCCGACTTGTCGATCTCCAGCGCGTGCACACGCGGCGACACCAAGAACGATACGTTCGTTTCCGTTCGTTTTTCCGTCGTAGAAATCGTTGGCAAATGTCAGCGCGAACCTGTCGAATTAAGAAAATGAATGTCGATTCTGTTGGATGTTAACTGAAATTTTGTAGCTTGATATATCTCTACATAGATCTATCTATCATAGCGTGTTCGTAAGTACATTCCAGGTTGATAATCAACTCTACCCTGTAGATAGCCTCCAGTCAGACGTAAATCTTTTCACCAATACCATATCCAGATTCAAATTATGGGTAAAGATATCTACCCAGGAGGAATAAAATCCTTTGCATGCAGAGTTTAATAAAAGTTGTTAATGCATACTGCGAAAGCTTGTTTGGCCAGGTGCACTTACGATAAATTACTCCCGTAAGGGCCGAGTGTAACGATGTTTGACTTCAGAATTGTGCGGAGGCATTACAATAGGAGCGCGAATACGAGAGAGAGTCTTCTATGCGCGGCTTCAATGTGTGCCTGATGATAACTAAGTGTGTTCCTGGTGGTATCCGACTATGCTCTCTGACAACTGAATGTGTTCTTGGTGACGTTCCGCTGTGTTCTTAGCGATAACTTTTGTTTCGTTCCTCCAGCTTGTTTTACATGCCGCCGGAGGTGGGTGTTCCGGAGTTTATTGGAGGCCGTGAACTGGGTGTGCCTAAGGTGTCTATCGGCTTAGTTCCTACTTCCTGAGTGCTATACTAGAATCCGTGAAAATGAACCTGCTGTCGATTCGAGATTCGCAGACAAATGTTCAATTGTCCGTCGGTCGTTGAATTGCTTCATTAAGACATATTGTTCCTGGAAAACGTCTCTGTCAAACATACATGTTGGCCCGAAGCATTGTTTTCAATTAAAATAGATCTACATATGGACTCCAGAGCCAAAGTGTCTTAAGAACACTTTCTTAAATAAATGACACCTTTACCTGAGCCCCATGTTAAATTTTTCGCTCCAATGGTAAAAATTATTACGTTCCAAGTTGTTTAGTTTTTAATCTTGTTCCGAGTTAAATAGACTCATCGTCAATTTACTGTACTTCATACAGTATTTTCCACATTTCTCCATTCCTCACAGGACGAACGGGTCCATTCCACCGATCTGAAATATCATCAACGAAACTTCAACCGACCAGGTTGACAATTTTAGCAGAGTAGCTCGACGACACCGAAACGATGTCGCGAATTAGCAAACGCGAAAAATTCCAGAGGACAGGTGCGAACGATCGCGCGAAACGAACCGTCGCTCGAATCTATCCAAAATCGCGGTTCCGTCAGCGTCCATTTATTTATCGAGCAGCACGCGTGCGTCTAATCGAATTGGGGATTATACGAGGTCCAGCCGATTCCAACCGAGTCCTCGTTACCGGCTTTTAATCTTTTCGCTCTATCGTACGGATGATTTACTGGCGGGGCCCCGGACCGCATTACGCTGCGCTTGCGATACTGCCACTCTGTTTTCGCCCGGGAATCAGTCGTCAAACGCTCTATACCCAGCCCCAACGCGACAACGTTTCAGCGTCGCTGTTCGCGCACACGCCTGGGCCTCCCAAATGTACATCCGCTCCGTGTTCGAATTTCAGCTCGCGTGTGTCCTCTGGCTCTGGTCTGCCGGGCGTGTTTTCGTGGCCAACGAGAGCCGGGGTGGCAGCGATCGACGCCGATAGCGGTGGACGCGTCGCGTCGTCGCAGAGTGAACAGGCAGCCGCGTGTTGTCCAGCGGACGGACGCCATCCAGCGTCGATGTGTGACCCGCTCGAGAGATCGTGTGCGACAAGCCGACCCGCGCAACCCCCGTTAACCCCGCGGGTGTGGGTAGGACAATGTTTTCATTAACTGAATACACGCCAGCCAGTGGCTCGACGCTCGCTCGGCCGGAGGACACGTCGTCGCTGCGAGTTGCGGCGAAACGCCGAAGCTTTTTCTTGCGGGAATTATCGCGTTGAACAATTTTCGGAATTGCGGTTGGAATGAAGACGTATAAACCGTAGTTAAATGAGAATAATGTGAATCTGGATGTTAGGGTGTCTAGAATGACGAGGAGGTCCTTTTTGCGATATCCTCTCAATCAAGATTCAATTTTTCTTTTGGGCCGTGGAGGTTCTTCGATAAAGGAGCTCTGATTCTTGTCTCTGTTACTACATGGTAAAGGTGGACGGTGGTGGGGACAGAGGTTAGTATCCGGGAGTCAGTTTTGCCCAGCGCTACCGTAAAAGACAAACGAATCGGTGAATGCAACTTACTCAAGGTAATGGCTAAGGTCATCACCTCCCCTCCACATACGAGTGTGCAGAAGTCATCCCTACCACTGGGAGAGGCGGGTTCCCGTGGAACCAATCAAACGCCGAGTAGTGGGAATGACGTTTGAACACTTACTGCCGAGGAGCCTTCGAACACTCATCGATGGTTTACTGTATATGTATACAATACCGAAAAATCTATAATGACAAGAAATAGTACTCCCAGTCGCTCTTCAGTATCACATTCGCATGTTTTATATATTTGTTGTGCTCGTTTGGAAATACAGTCCATTACTGAAATACCAATAGTGTATTTTTCTTAGACTTCTACGTTTCCAACACTGTCCTTCACGAGGATTTCAAAAGCAAGACAATTTCAGGCAATATATCTTTTGTATACAGTAATTCACGACCTGCTGGCTGTTTTTTTTTTTCAACCTCCAGTCAGTTTATTCAAGCATCACCAAACTGACCGTCGCTAATCATTATAGTACCCTATCGAATACAATCTACTCGAAGGTCGGTCTTGCGATACCTCAGCGGAACCAAGCAACCGGAACGGTATCGTTGCATCACCGACCGAAAAAAGCGCCACGGCACAAATACCTCGCCGAGTTTCTTGGCGATCGCGAGCAAGTGATTTCTCCTCGATCCTCTATTCGTACGGTCGGAATCAAGCGCGCGTGATCAAAGTACGGGGCAATTAAACGGACGATTAATACATCAGCGTTGATGAAGTATCGATCGGCTGTTAATACAGCATCGGCGTTCCCCCGTTCGTTCGTGAATATCGCGGTATCGCGTTCGGCCAGCAGCCCCTCTTTCGCCTTCTTCTCGTGAATGTAAATCCAGCCAACCGATAAGAGTTCGTACACACGCGTACACACACGCGTACCAGTTAAACTTCGCGACTCGTTAATCACGTACGTATGTATGTATTCGTGGGATTGTATCGCGACGGAACACCGAACGTGACATAAACTTTCTCCGATCGCGGGCCTCCTCGCGTTACGTCTCCGTGTCCCGTTTCACGGACACGCGTCCGTGTTCAGTCAATTAAAAAGGAACCGAACGGTGGACGACACCACGACGCGCAGGGGATCTCGTTCTCGACGACCGTAAAACGGAGATTCGCGACCCGGTTTCGAATTCGCGACACGGCCAGAAGAAAGGGGACCCGCGGAACCAGAAATTTCCAACGACAGGGTAAATAAATACCACGGGCGGGTGGTGAAAAAAAAACTGGAGCATGCAAATATATCCCGACGAACGCCGCCGCGCGCAATCCCTAAAAGTTTTCCGCGACAAGACCGGCGTACCGCGGTCGCGCGCTCGCGGTCCAACGAGGGAAAAACGTGGCCGCCAGGACATGTATATGCAAGGTGAATTAAATATACATGCTGTGCAAATAAGACCAGACCAGAGCCTCGTGGTCTCTGGTTCCTGGCCATTTTGCTCGGGCAGACGGAACCGCGACGTCCGTGGAATACGGTGGAACGGAGGAGGTCATGGTCTGGCTCGGGGATAATCGTGACGTTGCTTCTCCTTCGTTTTCGGGAATTGTAATCGCGACAATGTGCACGTGGAAATGGACTGGAGATTGTCGTGAGAAGCTACAACCTTGTCGCACATTACCGTTGGGATAAGAACGGATGGTTCAGTTCGAAGGCTCCTCGTCACTGAACATTAAATGTTTCATAAACTAATGGCCATATGCAGCTGAAACAAATATCATTGGCGTTAAAATTCTAAGTCCTACCGCTGTGCGAAACCTCATTAAAAAGTCAGCACACCTGTTGTCAGTTCCGTGGATCCTTCGAACACTCATCGAGGATTCACTGTATTTAAAATAACGCAGGATAGAACACTAGCGTTCGTCTAACTATAATTCAACTGTTCTTACACGATTGCTTTCCATCGTTAAAGAAAAGCAAGGTGTAATTTTCAATAAGTAGAATCGATTCCGGTCGATCGGCTGTTAAAAATGATTCGACAACACGAAAGAAAGTGTCCGCAGAGGGAACCCGAGACATCTGTCTGGTGCAACCGCGGTCGCATTAATATTTCGTGTCTGCGCGCATTGCCCTTCGCGGCTGGCCGACGTCGTGTCCTAGATTTTGGGTCTCTCTCTCTCTCTCTCCTTGTCGTAACGCGATATTAATGCGCAGAAAGATATGAAAGTGTCGTTCCGTTTTACCGGTATGTGTGTGTGTCTGTTACGGTGGCGTTCCGAGTTATGAAATAACGACGCGGCCGCCATCGCCGCGATGTTTGAAGCCGCGGAATATTTTTCACAGAGTACTGCCTCGGGGGCGGCGCGCTAGTTTTGCGCGGTATAAAACGTATAAAACGGTCAAGATTACCGGGGTGGGATGAGGGGCGAGTCTTTTCATGCGACACGGGGGCGATATATCTTTTTTAATATATATGTATGTTGTTTTCGAAACGGGCCAACGGTGCTCGCGGCCCACGAGTGTCCATCATTTTTATTATTCCTCCGTGAAAATTAAGTGATATACGTATCACCTCCGAACAAGGAAAAAACAAATGTTTTCTCGCGCGAGATTTTCCCCCGCGGAAAATAAACGCGGAAACGTACATGCATCGCTTTTGTTGCGCGACGTGGTATCTAAATATCCTGGGCGGACGTCAATGACGAACGTGCCCTGGGCGCGAACGAATATACACTGTGTATTTCCGTGAAACAGGAGGATCGAGAACTGGATGACACAGAGATGTTAGAAAAATTGTGTGAAGTAACCGATGAACTTGATATCTTTCATAATCCTTCGAAACATTTCGATGTTTCGTTGCCGCGTAGGTATGTATATTTTACCTGATCGTTTTGTAATCGCTTTCTTTGTAATAACGGTAGGTAAGTCTTTTTTGTAGGACTCTTCTTACCGAGAATGATAGGGATCGTTAATTATGCACCGAGTTAAGCAAAGGATTACGTAAGGAAATACAGGAAAAAACATACCAATGAAGGCTTTAGATTACTCGTAAATACCGATAAGTGAACAAGTTCGTTTTTATAATTCCGCAGTATATTCGTAACCGTGATTCGCGATACCGATCGAAGCTACAAATTGCCCGATTGTATCGGACGAACAGTAGCGGAACCTCGGGGGCTGCCAATTAAACGTTCGCGTTAAAGGTGCCAATTAATCGACGATCAGCCTTAAAATCTTCCACGTCAGTTATGAGGGTAATAATCGGCCGGGGGACGGGGGGGGAGGGGAATACGATCGGTCCTCGTATTCGCGCCGCTGCGTTACGACGCTGTGCCGTTCGCCCCACCCCGGAATTAGTTAAAAGTGTAATAAAGTATTCCATCGGTTTTTGTCGAGCAGGTTTCAATCGGGAACGCGGGCAATGACGTCGAGCGTCGTTTCTCGCGGACGTGACGGTCTTTGCGTCTTGGCAGCTCCATTATCTGCTCCATCAATCGACCATTTTTCTTCCCTTTGCATCATCGATGCGCGCGGCGGGAGGGGGGAGGTAGGGACGGGGGTAGAAGAGAACGGCTCCGCGAAAGGCGAGCGGAGAGAAAACGAGAAGGAAAGGAAAAATTGACGTGGAAAAGCATGGAAGATGGCGGATGGAGGCTAGGTAACAAGGGAGGAGGAAATGGTTTCATTAAAACAATCCCGGTGGCTCGTGGCGCTTGATCGAAACCCCGTGTACAGAATAATGAGCGTGTGTTTCCCTGGCTCGTGTGTGAGTGTCTGTGTTCTGGCGTACGTGCATACATATGTGTACGTGTTTCGGTGCCTGTACGCTCGTATCTGCTCACGGTTAAAGGCCCCTGCACACCGAACACGCCGGATTAACTTTTCCCCGTTGAACAGAATCGGAAACTTAATACCACCCGCTCCCCCCTATGTTATCGTAATTCACCGTTTTGCGTGAGTAGCTAATTAGCAGAACCTTAAACAGGAGGGATCGTTCTCCTTTCGTGACGGAATCGTCGCGGTGCTCGCGACGAAACGGACTATTAATAAAGCATTATGTAAAACGCGACTCGTGTTCCACTTACGATACTACAACCCCGTCCGATCGTTCGAGTGGATCTAATCGTCGTTTTTATTTTTTCTTTCGCCGGAGGTTATTCGTCAGCGTGATCGGACGTCGATCGTTTATTACGATGGTGGAAATGAAACGAGAATTACTTTTTGTAATTATTCTTCTAGCCTTGGGATCCAGATAGCAGTGATCCTCGAAAAATCGCCGCAGTCTGTAAGTAGCACAGTTCTTTTTTGGCCGAACTGTGAAAACATTTCTCGAAGGTACTGATTACTAAAATACATTATCTAAACAGAATACCACTTGCCAATATACACAAATAACTGAATTTCATGTATAATCGATAATAAATCGGTTACTATTTCCAACGAGATGCTCCACTAAACCGACCCTATATTTTTCGGCTGTTTCCTTGTGGTGGTTTCGGATTTTAAACTTTCATCCCCCCTTTGGTTCGGATAGACACACGCCTTAACGCCTCCGAAACTCCCATGCCTGGGAATAAATTTCGCGGCTTAATGATCAATTAATAATTCATCAAATCGTTCGGAATCCGGTATGCAAAGGGCTTAAAATTCGGCGGTGTGTGCGGTTCGCGTGTGTACGTGCGTGCCCGCAACTGGGAAAAGCGGAACGCCTCGTTGAATGGGAGAAAGAGAGAGAGGGAAGCGTGTGTGTATATGTCGGTGGCGCTCGGTGAAATGCGTGTATTCGAACAATTAGATTCCAGGCCAGTCCCGGTTCGCCCGGAGGCGGCGGTGGCGGCGGTGTCGAGGAAGCGGGGCGACCTCCCCGCGATAATATGTACGTACTAGAAACTCTCGTGTTTTCTGTTAACGTATCGCGAAAACATGAGGAATAACGTTTCCCATTGCCATACCGTGCCGTGACGCCCGAGTTAAAGCGACGTCGTCCTGCTTGCCGGTGGAAACGCGACGCGCCCCTAATCGTGGAATGATATTTCCAGCTGGCTGTGCGACACCGTCGCAACCCCTGGGCCACCCCCCTTTTACGAGCGTACGTGCGTGTGCGCGCGTAAAAAGCCACGGGGTGAGTTGCTCGCTCGAGGAACAAGAGAAATATATATATATAGAGAGAGAGAGAACGTGTACGAGGAATGTCGTTCGTGTTCGCGACCTCCGTATATCCGCAGCGATAACTTGTTTTGTTGCGAGTAACGCTGCGAGGCGGGGGTGGTGGTTTCAAAAGTGTATCTGGGTTTTGACGATTAATTCGCGGCGATTCGCGATAACCCCCACAGTTGCCTGCCATTCCTTAGATAAACCCGGCCGAAACTGTCGAGAATCCGCTCGCCGCGTGTTTGTACGAAACTGAATTCGTGGGATAACTACAGGGTCGCATTGTCTGGTCCGTGTGATATTTAATTAATTGTCGAGCATGGAGCAACGGGGTAGGGGCGGTAATTCACGGCATTACGACGGAATGTTTCACGGGTATATACATACACGTATGCCGTACGGCGGTGCTTCATTCATCGAGCAATTAGTGTGTTTACCTTGTCCCTCAAAGGATTCCTCGGTACCGATTTAAAGAAGATTACCGGATCGTAATTACGTGCACACGTTTCTTCCCTTCCCCTCGCGCGTTAACGAGAGGCGCGAGAGTTTTATTTAAATCGTAGGAGGACCGATCCCCGCGCGACCCCTACGGTCCCCAGAAGCGTGTCGTTTAGGAAAAGGGGATGTTTTTTTTTTTTTTTTTTTTTTTTTTTTAATTCCACCGAAAGGACTCGCCCCGGCTCGTCGAGGGGTGAACGGAACGCCGAGCGGAAATTTTATATCCTTCGCGAAAAGGGGTAGGAATAATTTGATTAATGAAGGTTATTTAAATTGAGCCCGGAACACTCCGGGTTCTTCCTAACGACAGGTCGAGCGTCGACGTTCCGCGCGCGGTGGAGACCTACTATTATCAAAGCGCAGCTTTTACCTCGGCGACGATCAATGGTTAAACGTCCTTCGGGGTGATACCGCGAAGTATCAATTATTTTTGCCGCGCCCTTTGTACGCGAAGGGCACGGCCCCGTTATTGTTCGACGACGAAGAAAATTACACGAGGCAATATCGAGCCTCGTTATACGCAAATGCGGTGACTTTCCTCTGGATCGACGGGATTTTATATTCTAGACAATTCTGATTGTTCCTGTCTTGCGCTTGATTCGTGGCGAGAAAGGTGAAAAATGATTTTATCAAGCCAATGGAAGCAGCAATAAATGGTATTTATATACGCAAAATCCAGGTGATAAATATGTTTCGCGAACCTCTTCAATGAGGTATCATGGATCACTGACATTGACCCGCAGAAACTAGAAGGTTCCAATATTTCCAAGCGGGATGAGCAACCACAGATTTTTTGGATAAATTCGGGTTCAACGGAATCGTTCCCGGCGTTCCGCGCGTTCCGAAGTTCAGAGACGAAAAAGCGTAGCACGGGAAAACACAAAAGTGGAATGAAGTTACAGAATTTTCCGAAGGCAATTTACAAACCGGAAACGAGCTCCCCCACCCTCCATCGTTTCTGATAAATATTTAGACGCGCGGCGCGAGTGGCGAGTAATTCAGACAGATCCGCCCCGTGGGCGAGACGCGTATGAATCGGGCTTTGAACATACCGAGGGAAATTTTACTCTCCCGCACGAACGGCGATTCCAGGGGTTAAACTCCTCGCGATATTTCCACGGGAACGATCGTCGTCCGTCTACGGCCGTGCCTTCCGGGAGGTCCACAGCTCGCATTCCGTACCGTTGACGAGAACGACGCGCCCGTTAAAAGGAAAAACACGGCCTCGGAGGCCCGAGGGATAGCACAAGTGCCTCCCAAGTGGAGACTTTTCCACGTGGAACGGTGTGTTTGTCACGAAACCGGACTTATCGCTTCTCCCGATCCTATACACACTCCCGTGACCCGGCGGGGACGGTTTGTTTTGAGGACGTGACTTAACCAAAATAAGTTCGGTAAACAGGAGAGATCTAGCAGCAGTAGCAGCAGCAGCTCGTCCTTCGATTCGGCTCCGACAGGACCTCCACTGCGTTTAAACGGCCGTCTCTCTTCTTATGGGTAGTCGGTGAAATGAGCTACGTGTAAATACGAGGGAAAAGATAAACGAAACCTGCAAGAGGGTGGGGCACACCGTGAAGTGTCCTGGGATTGATCGACGATGACGCTTACCGAATGCAAACGAAGCTTCTGTCGGTGAACTAATATTTTCCGGATGAACAATGCTCGTCTCGAGAGCGGGAACCGAGCCGGGTGTGCTTCTGTTCGGGAGTTGTGTGATAATTTGGAATAATTTTCAAGGAGGACTGTGATCGTTTCCCCCTGGGAAATACCGAGTGGATGGTATTGTTTACGAATCGACGAACGAACTTCGAGACGCGGCGAGGAAAGATAGAGACCGAGTGTTGTCGTGGAATCGAATGTTGAAAAATTAACGGGACATGATCCTGTTGTTCACTTACTTTATAAAGCATTAGGGCAGGCGAGTTTACGAACAACCGTTGTTGAATATCATCACGCGATACTTTGTCTTGGTTACAGCGCGATTCATCGGGAAGCACTTTAACTCCGAAGCCGGAAACTTCCCGCGGGAACACGATGTCGGTACTCCAAACAAGAATCACTGGCGGCAAAACATTTGTTCCCTCCGGAACGTGACTTAATTAAAATATTTGATGGCGAAGCAATGAATGTTTTGCTTCTGTTTGCTAATGCGGTCCGGGGGAGCAGGAAATGATTATTTACACCGACGAAACGACAAAAGGAGAGAGAGAGAGAGAACGTTTCGAGCCAAGAAGCTCCGAAGATCGTTCGAGCTTCTTATTAGAGTAATTCGTTGGCTCACATTTCATTATGACTCGATAAAACAGAGGAATCCCTTTCGTCTCGCGAAACCAGGGCCTTTCCGTCTCCTAAAGTAAATTGAAAAGCGTTACCCTGACATGGCAAACCCCACCAAGTCTTGTATTCTCCTCGTCGTAAGCTATTCAGAGGCAACTTCAAGGGGTGGCATGAACACGAGGTAATTCAAGGCAGTTTGTGTGCGGTCGGAGAAAGCTTGTTTCTGTTATTAATAAAGATTTACGATCACTCGATTTATAGAGGGTAATATCGACGATGCAACAATCATCAGGTGGGATTGAACGGATTGACGTAAATCCTACGAGTATTATAAATTAATGGAACTATCCTGGAATACCTGATTGTTCGCGAGAAATGTCGCGAAATCAAAGAAATACAGTAGAACCGCGCAGGGATTCATTGACAATACGACAGGTTGCATTTCGAGCCGGGCGCGTTTGCCTTTAGAAATTAAGCCACGAGGGGAAGAAGGAAGGACATCCGCCAACTGCCACCGACAAAAGACAAGATTACGAAACGAGATACCTCTCACCCTCTTTCAATCAACCCCCGGTTTCCTTCTGATCCCTCGGAAAAGTTCCGGGAAGGTGTGCAACGGGGACCCTGGTTTTCTTGCGAGTCTCGCCACGTGGTCGATGAACTTTCGCATTTGCATTCCGCGAGTTGCTTACCCACGGGGCAGCTATGACTTTAATTTTTCCTCTATTACACGCAGTATCACTCGGAAAATATTTTCCATTCGTTGTAACATCATCGTCATTTGCGGGGCATACTTTCCTCTCTAAGAACCGCTCGTCAGACACGTGATATTCTCCCGTTTAAAGTACACCGACATCTTCCTCCGTTTTAAAAACACAAACTGTGCACGGTTGATCTCTACACAGCCGTCTGACAACCAGCTGGTTCTACTCCACCGATAAGTGTGCATAAATAAATCGTCTCCAAGAAAATTCACCCATTCCTTTCACAGAATCGAGATATACTTTCAGTGACTATTCTTACAATTCTGTACACGATTGAAAGCCTAGTTCAACGCACTGTGTGATCAAGGAACAAAATTCAAAAATTCTTATGAAAATTTCGAAACAAGTAGAGAGACTAGTTCAATATTTCGCGTTGGAAATATGTCTCTTTTCCCCGTGCAACATTTAAAGAACATTCTCGCCGTTAACCGTTTACGATTAATAGCGCGACTCAAAATAATTACGCGGAATACGCCCGAGAAGAGCTGATCGGCACCGGGGTCCGGGGGTTCCGTGACTCGATTTTCAATCTTCATCCAATTTCCCCCTATCTCGCGGGTGGAGTTTATCGTGTGCGAGAGCACTTTATTCGAGGCCAGTCGCCTGACGGCCGTGATATACACACGCGTCCATCCAGGACACACGGATCATCCACAGGTCTTGGTAAAACCCCACACTTCACCGCCGATTCTACACCACCCCTGTCCGTTTTTATTTTCTCCGCGGCGGTCTCGTACGCGGGGCCGCGCCCGAAAACCGGCAAGGCCTGGTATCTGGGATCGATCTGAGAAATGGACGAGCCGTGGCGGGATTAATAGAGAACGTGTAAGATCGGGGTAACCTCGGCCCCACCTTGGCCCGGTCGGAACAAAGGTTGTTAGAAGGTAACGCGAGGGCAGAAAGGGAGGGAGAGTGAAGGAACGGAGAAGAGTATTTTCGAGCGAGCAGATAGCATCCCAAAAGATTTAGAGGGTCAGCGCTGCAATTAGCGATGTTTAGAAGCGAATTATGAGGCCGTATATCTTTTGCACTGCGCTGACTATCCTCGTCTTCGTTTCTCGCCCTTCCATCGTTCCATCTCTCCGTGTATACGTCGGTCCCTCCTACCATCGCCTCTTTCGTATTGCACGATCCACGCCCGAGCCACACAGGGGAGAAGCTCATCGCGCGGCTTGGATACATCGAGTCTTTGGCCTCTTCGTCTGCGCGGGCGTTTCGTGGACTGGCATTCACGCTACCGGCGGAAAGTTTGGGTGACGGTAGGTGGATGTCGAGGAACTTTGGGCAACAACAACGGTGCAGTCACTTTGTTGCTTTCCTATCTGGCAGTGGGAATGATCTTCAAACACATACACTTTTCGAACGAGAAATGTAGAGAATGCATTTGCGGCCAGAGAAAGGACAGGGTCACGACGAGGTCTTCGTCCGTCAGAGTAAAGTACATTTCATCCTTCCTCGAAAATACTGCTTCTGGCGCTCCACGCTGGTATTTTATTTTCCGCCATTCTCATCGTTGTCGATCGGTTTCTCTATGTATGTACATACATACATATATACATATATAATCTATGGTCCGAGAAAAGGAGATGAAGAACGAGGACATCGACGAAATGAGGAATAATACTTTTCGCGTTTCCGCCATTAAAAATCTTTTTCCCATTGTTTGATTCGATGTCACGGTAGAATGTGGAAGAGCGAACGCGTTTCTCGTTACACGGTGTTCAGGAGGTCTCGATAGTTCAGAAAAAAAAAGGAAAAAAGAATACTTAAAGAACCACGCGGAAATAACAACAGCAGAGTGATTTCCACGGTAGAAATATATTCAACTCCTGTCTCCAGTCTTCGTATACGCGGCTAAGAAGACACATGAAACAGAGAAAGGGGAACGTAAAAGAAAGTTCTTCCCTCGACGTTTATTCCAAACTTCGATCGTCTTGCTCAAATCCAACTTTCCTATCTGTTCGACAGGTGCATCGACCGAACGCTCGCTCCCTCCTCGTTCCCAGCATCATTTTATTTCCCCGTTTCTTTTAAACTCTTCCAGGGTCGTTTCACCTCGGCCATCAAAAGGGATCGAACGTAACAAACCGGATTCGGTAGGATCCCCGCGCGGCGGCGCGGAGAGGACAAAGGTGCGCGTTAGCGGAGTATGTATGTAGGTATATTCAACCGAACGACTACGCCGACGACGACCACCGTGATAAGCATCTAATCGCTGCGACAGTGTCGTGCATTAAAAATAAACCATTTCGCTTAACGCGAGAATTTCGTGTCGCACACCCCCTCGGTCCGAGCCCATTCGGTGGAATTACCAGCAGGGGTGATTCTTCCGATTTGCTCCGCTTCCTGTCCGACCGGGGAAAACACGAGGGAAAAAGTGATCCATTCGTTGTTTTGTCCAGTGCACAAGCCAACACACGTTCGTCTTTCGATTCATCGATCGTCCGCCACGATCCTACTCCTCGGGTGTCCTGATCTTTTTTCATCCCCCTCCTTGACCTCGATTATGTATGCCTTGAAACGAATCCTTCCACCTTACTTCCTCGAATCCTTCCACCTTACTTCCTCGAATCCTTCGCGGAAAGTTGATTGGTGGAAGAACAGAAAAATCGTTACAGTTTACGTTTAATTCTGGCCATTCTTCCGAACGTTACAGGAACTATTTATGTTAGCAGACCGGTATATTCGTCGATGGACCGATACCATTTCCCGCCCACGCTGCACCAATGAAATTTGTCGGTTCCCAGCGATACCTTGACACGATCGTGACGCGAACGGCATCTTCGCGAAAAAATTCCTCCAGTAACGCGACACCGTGTACACAGCCGCGCCATATTATTTGTTGCGGCGTATTACGTGCATCGGCGTGTGTTCGGTAATTCGATCTACGATCGAACCGGCAGTTTTCACGAAATCCGATGGGAAGCTCGGATCCAGAAACGGTTTCGCGAGCCGGCTGGCACACCTGCCTCCCTTTTGACAGGTTACGATATCGCTGACGATAGAGCAACGTATTCGATGTGGCATTGCATCGGGGTCGTAGAGGGCCATGCGTGCGCGTGTATCTCGCCAGGCCAACAGGATATCTCCTCTCGTCGCATAGCTTCGAAGCATAGTCCGACTTGAACGTTCGAAAGGGACATCCACAACACCGAGGATCGTGTGGGGTACTTCCAACAACCCTCCTCTCGCCCCCCCCCCTTGGCCCATGGTCGCCCCTCTGCTACACCTCCGCCCGCGGTGGTACCAGATCGGTCGGGGTACTTTCGCAGATGACGCGATAAAACCCTCGAAGTCATCAATACTTTTCAGTGCGACCGATTTGAATGAAATATCGTCGTTGCGGCGGGAGCCCGCGACGATTCGTATTCGCGTCGCGATGCATCGGACGGAGGGGACGAAGCGATCGAACGAACGGAAAGAACGGACGGAGCACGGCGGAATGCAGCTGAAGAAAAACGAACGAAGGGGCCCAGCGAGTTAATGACATTGTAATGAAAAAGATCGATTAGAGAAGGCCTGGGGCCCTGGCGCACCGATGGTACCCCTGGTTGGTAGGCACAGGAGGGGCAGCACACTTTTGAATTCATTTCTGGCCGGGCACCCTAGCTGACGAATTTCGGCTACAGTCGCGTGATATCTGAATGCGCCGGGTGATTGGCTTAATACGGAGCTATGAATCGTCGATTACCGGGATTATTTAATCCCTGTGAATACATCGACGCGTTATGATTACTCGTGTATTAATGTACCCGATTGAAATGGAGGGAGGAGGGACAGTGGACACGGTCAACAGAAAGACAGAGAGAACGTTAAATGTTCATGCCCAGCCGCCCCTCCGTGCAATCGGCCGGGTTACTTTGCATCTTTGAAAATCGATTACGAGTCTAACACGAGTGATTAAATTTAGGTTTAATGAGTAGCCCGGGTTATTTTCCGAATTCGATGCTGGACGGTAATGAACCGATCGTACTTAATGTACCGGTGATTAAATTTAAACGTAATACTGATTGGTCACCCGACTACCTAAATCCCGCAACTCGATCAAAGATATTAAATTAACGGATTTCGAATTGTCCTTTATATCACGGCCGTGCGGGGAAACGGTTTCGTGTGTAACGTATAGCCTTCCCGGGAAATCCTACCTTATAAGCTCTGCCGTATTAACTGTTTCACTGGAGCGTGACGGAAAATCCAACTGAATGTAACCCTATTATTCAACAAGTTACGCTATGGTAATATTTGTATCGCTCTCGAATAAAAAGAATCCCGTAGACGTTTCGAACGTAAATTCTGTTAATCGGTGCATTAAAGAAGAACTAGTTAATCGATCTCAGTTCTCCCTATGATCATTTCGTTCGAAAGCGACTACACCGTGAAATAAATAATTCCGATGAAAATTTTAACAAGAGCAATACCAACCGGGTCCCCACGGTTAATTCCGCGAGAGCGCGAGGATCATGTCTTTTATTAAATCGTCCAGTTACCGGAGGATCGTTGCACGGGGGCAGATTTAGCGAAGAAATTACCTCGGTATAAATTAACCGTTCGCGCGGACCCTGTTTGCGTGGCAGCGCCGCTCGCGCTCGAAGCGACGCTCGGGCCCCGACCGATTCTGGTAAAAACGAAAACCATCGGGGCCGTACGCCGTATCGTTTTCGCGGCCCGATAGCTTCATATCGACGCGATATTGCCGCAGTTACAACGATACGATGGGGGCCCCGCCGATCGTACAACGGCCCTCGAAGAGTGGCTATGCAAATTAACATGAGTTCTATCGAACAAGATTGCCTCGAGAGAGAAACAGAAGGTGGGAAGAAGGACGGAACGAGAGAAAGAGAGAGATGCATACTACTGCTAAGGATATACGGGGAGAAAGAGAGAACAGCAGAGTTGCTCGGTAAGAAAAGGAACCAGTCAAGAAACGACAGTGTGCTCAGCCCAGTAAAAGGGGAACTCCGTGAACTTCGTTCTCGCTCGATTAACAAACGCGACTTTTATTTTTTTTTCTTCATCGAGCACGCGATATTTATGCTCGTGCAAAATAAGATATTAATAACGAACGGTAGATCGTACACGACGCCGGCACACGCACCGTTCACCGAGCGGAGCTTTGGTCCCGCGTTCACGTTTGCCCCTCTTGTAGTTTCTTCCGCTTCGCTGCCCGATTCTTTCGGTCGATCTCGTATTCCTTAGTAAAACGACTGGAATCGGTGTGTTCTCCTAGATACAACAGAGATCCTTAGGACCTCTGTCGAAAAATGCTCTGGTGCCTTCAATGGTAACGCTCGAATCGAAACAAAGCAGACGATTCGAAACGAAAAATATTGTTGAATTAGGTTATGAACATTCCACTCCCTTGTCGCGTATCGCTCTGAGTAAACGCGAATTCAAATCAGACGCGGACACAGAGTAAATTCTGCGTTACTCGCAAGGCACGATTGCAAAAGAATTAATCGGTCCTGTATGTTCGTGGTTTACTCGTCCCTTGAATTTTTCCTCTTTCGCTTCCGCGTTTTTTTTATCTTTCTCTGTACATACATATCCCCGGCAGTCTTTTTTCTCGTTATGAATTTTTATACCGGGATCTGAATTATAATTGGCCTCCCGTTTCATTCTCGATACAGTCCGCGCGTATCGCGGGAGAGAATACCTTGCGCGGTAGAGGAGCCGAGCCAAAAAGTGGAATTTTATGGTCACCCCTCGAGGGATCCACTCGCAAATTACTTTTTTCCCCGGTATATCCGCGGAGTCGATCTTCCTCCGAAGGAACGACGCTTCTCTCTCTCGAACTCTCGCTCGCTCTCTCGTTTCCCCGTCACGCCGTTATTTCTGCGAGAAACTTGGTCCAATAATTCACCCGATCCTGTCTATATATATACCTACATCGTGTCCACGCATTAGACCGTCTATCTACCAACGAACCAATCGTCCGTGAAAGCAAATGTTCCGCACGCGTTCGCGCCCGTCCCATTTTTCAGTCCTCTTTATTCACGAACACGGAAAATCGGGCTTCGAGCGATAAAAAATTGTACCCACGGTTCTGAGAAACGCGGCGCGGCGTTACACATTCGCGTAAAAGATCGGTTAACACGGAGTTGGCGGACATTTGTCACGGAACGACCGGCAATATCTTCGAAACGACACGACCACCACCACAAACCCCCGACTGGAACGTTCCGGGAAAGTAATCGCGACGTGACCAATAAACCGAGTTTCCTCGTAAAGCAAAAAAAAAAAAAAAAAAAAAAAAAAGAAAAAAAGGAGATAGAAAGAAAAGCGAATTAAATGAACGATCGCTAAGCGCGAGAAGCTGTCTCGAAAGTTTATGGACAACGTTATACCACCGCAAGTCCGTACAATTGGATTGCTTGATTATGACCGGAAAGAAAATATACGTTTCATTGTTCGGAGGGGAGACGAAAGGGGACCGGCGTCTCCGGGAAACACGATCCGATCGTTAGACCGTCGGTTTTATTATTACATCGTTATAAGCTGACAATGGGTTCGGTTTCGACGAGACTGCCGTCGAAGAAGTTCTTAACTAGCTGCCATGACGGCATCGTACAGAAGACCCGTCCCCGTTCGTTTCCTCTTTGGTCCCCTTTCTTGAACTTTTCCAACGTTCGTTTTTTCGTTAAATTCGGTCTACGGATTTTTACTAAACATACTAACAATCCCAAACAGCGGACCGATCCGTTGAGAAAAGGTACAGGGGCGCCTGCTGTCGCTCTATCGGCAAGTCGATTGATCTTGAAATTCTGATGTGCTTTGTGATTATCTGTCGATATTTACGAGAAACGTTCGACAATTTCGGAAGTTTTGCAATTACTGGGAAATAGGGATCTTTTGGTGACCACGCGTGGTATTAAGGGCAATCAAATTCATATCGTCGAACTCTCTTAATCTCAGTTTATAGTATTTACTAGCACCTATTTGATATATAAATATGGCTGTCGCCTACATTTTCTTGCCATGTCGAGTACACGTACACGCCCGAGAAAATGCGCTCTCGGTGCCATTGTATCCAGGCCAAGAGTCTGGCAAAACGTTCGACAGCGAGCCGAATGGAAACAGTTTCGAGCGAACGGTTGCCAAGTTGGTCAGAGTTTCGACACGGCGGAGTTGCTCGAAAATGGTTCTCGATCTTTGCACTTTGCCAGAGAAATACCCATTCCGGCTGCTAGAAATTCCGTCTGTGGACTGCTTATATGACTATCAGCGACGCGATAATAGCGGATCAGGGGATAAGGGGGACCTGACGATTTGCTGACGCCACTGGCCGGACACAAATACGAGAGAAACGACCGCCATGCAGCCAGCTATCGCTCGACCGGGAGCCGTTTGCGCTTACGCAGAAAACCTGTGATCCATTGGACTGAACCTCGGCTGGGTGCAAGGCAAATATTTTCTTACGATATTTTTCCCAGTTTTACATTTAACGCATTACACTCTGTTTGCTCGGATATCGAACGGATCCCCGTAGAGGGAGAGTGATATATGTACAGGGTGGACTACAAAACGTGATCAGTTTAGATTATTTTACTGCTAGTTGTTGGATCGAAAATATTTTGCTTGCTTAACCATCGGTGCAAACGTCATAAATACAACTAAGCAGTCCTTTCTTAACTATTTACGCGAGTGTATTACAGCTGATTGGCACCTTTTTGAACATTGTTATGATGCTTACTGAATTCGTCTCTGTATCTGCTAAAAGATGAGCATAAAAAAATTACTGGTTTATCTATAAAAAAACAGAAGATGACCTTGAAAACTCTGGAAAAAAAGAGTTGACAAATAATTTGGTATAATCATCTTAAAGCTCTTCTTGGATCATCTTTTACTAGCTAAATAAATGTTCGATCGAACAGCTGGCAATAGAATAACCTAAGCTGATCGCGATTCTCAGGCCACCCTGTACACTATACATATGTATGTTCGAGAACCGTTGAAGTCGGCTGTGCTAACAGGCTTTTCAAAAAGTTATCGCAACAACTGATTCTCGTTGCGTACTGTTTTAAACATGGTAAGCGGAATCACTGTTATCTGTGTTTCTCTTTACTCGGTGCTAACCAAATACTAATTAGAGAATTTGTGTTCTGACGATGGGGCGATTCTCTTAACAGCACGTTATCGAGTTTTCAAAAGCGTTCCAATATTCCTCCGTTATGTAAAGTAGGAGATGAATAAAATAAACGAGGTACAATAAATTTTAGAATATGTGAAACGGATCAAGTATAGGTTCATGTATAGTTACTATCGATTGTCTCGTGTGTCGGTGCATTAACGGTTATTTCTACTTGTCTTATACGTTCACAAACATATAGTCACATTTTCTTTTTTTACACTAATCGGATGTACATTGACAGTTTGAAGACATTTTGATCGATAGAATCAACGTCAACGGTTATTACGAACAAAAATAGGAAATGATAGACTAATCCACAAAAACGTCCGAATTAAGTTTTTTTAAGCAACGATCTTATTTATTTTTACACATTGAATCATGGTTGTCAATTGTTGTCAAAGTAATGCATGAAGAACAGTTTATGTACGCTTGTGATTATGTATATTCTCCATAAAATCGCGACACGATTTACAAACCGAATTCGCCCACGGAAGCGGAACCCCGAAAAGGACACGAATGTATTTTTACCCAAGCAGATACGTCGGAAAGTTAAACTAATCCCTCCAATCGAGGTAATTTCGTTCCCCGAGTCCCGACGCAATAACATATTTTTCGTGCGTGAATTTCGCGCTCGCTTCTGGGAAACGGAACGAAACAAAAAAAATTGGTAGAAGGAAAAAAAGGAAACGTTATTCGTGGTCCGCGTTTGATAGGCGGAAACGCGAACGGAAAATCGTTCCTGGGTACATTTGTAATCCGGACAAACAGCCCCCGGCCCCTCCTCTGTTTCTCTCTCTTCTCCCTGTGCAAAATTTGCAAGCGCGATTGCCGGCTATAATTTCACGTATTACCACGCGAAATTTTCCTATCTTCCGAGATAAACGTGTAGCGAAGTTTAATGCGACGCTTGCTGCTAATTTCCCCGGAATTATTATAATTTCGTTCCAGTTATCAAGCGGCCCTCGTTATTAGCCCGGGTCGTTACGCGCTCGTGGTGTTTCGCGACCGAACCCGGTGCCTCGTGATTCTCGATCGATTACCGTCCACGCGTGTGTGAATCCCCCCTCGATACACGTGGAACACGAAAGTGCCACGGAAATCGGGCTGGTTTTGCTACCCCACGCCATGCGGGCAATACCATCGCGAGAACCTCGTGACACGATCGTCCGCGTGCGATCACTCGATCCCGTAATGAAAATTCCAGGCTGCATTGATATGCATCTACAAGATTCCGGCTGTGCCCAACGCGCGATCCTCGCGTTCATTTCGCGCGATTTCAGGACTTTCCGACGGAATCTCGTAAAAGCGGAATTCTTCGGGACGACCGTCTTACCGCTCGATCCCGCGGCTACGTCTGCTCGTGGCCCTTCGAAAAACAGCGTCTGAATCGTGAGAAAATGCGCGCCCTCGCGGGAAATTCCGAGGGGAATTCAGCAATGCTGTCTGAATTTTCTTTGAAAGCATTGTGTATTCAACAAGAATCTTGTGTTTTAGAGAAAGGATACCAGATAAACAGAGACATATATAGGGACTAGTTTTTGGTATTGTTCAGGTTGAATAACCTGCAACAGTCAGCTCGTAGGCCGTTTCACAAAGGTCAGACTGGATCTGCAAATTTTTTTCATTCTTATTAAAGTTTATGTATACAGAATGAATTCTTTGTGTGCTGCGTCACGGCCCGCGGATTCCAGTTGCTTTCAATGTACAGTGAGAAGGAAGAAAGTGTTTGTATACTTATCCGATCGAGCGAAAACGCTCGACTTTCGGCCGGATGGAATCTAATTTCGTGGAAATCTCGAACGATCGCGCGAATAAGAGATTCTGGGAATGCAGAAGCTTCGGAAAATTCGGAATTTTCTCGGGAATCAATGCGAACGAGCACGTAAGTCTCTGGGATTTGAATCTCGGATTATCACGTAGAGACTTCCTCTCTGCACTACCTTGTCCGTGACCGTCCAGATTGGCTCACGCAGTCGGAACACCGTGTTAATTAAGTCAACGTTTAACAATGGAAAAAGGAAAACGACCGAGCACACGTAAAAACAACGATAAACCGGGGCTACCGCGATTGGCGCCGTTCAATTATCCGGACCGCGATCGGTGTCTTGAAACGATGTTTATCGCCATTACCACGTTATTATGATGTAACGCCAGGTCATTATAAATTCTTCCCGTGACAATACCCTCGGTCCAATTAATATCTAGAATGGACTAATTACTACACAAATTACAGACTGCTCTCTCCCTCTCTCTTCGGTTCGGTTGCGCCGGCGTTGCTCTATATCGGTCATTGATTATCATCGCTGGTGGACCGGTTATTTATTACCGAATTGAATTATAGCGCGCTCGTTCGCGCGAACGTTCACGGTTTCGTTTCTTTTCTTTTTTTTTGTTGTTTTCCTTCCACCACGCGGCGCGTGGGATAGAACCGTTTCAATTATTCGTCTGATAAATAAACCGGTACACAATCGTCACCCACGAATACTTTTGCTAAACGTGTGTTGTCGCGGTCGCGTCGGCGATACCCTATTAATATAAATACTTCCCGTGACAACGTTCGGTGTTCAATTAATTCCCAGAATCGTGTAGCTAATTAGAGCGCAAATTACAGGAGGCTCCGTTCCTCGCTCGAGTGCGCCAGCTATTACCGGCCGCGTGTATATATGTATATACATATACCTCTATACACGTCGGAGCCGGCGATTATCGTCGCTGTCGGCCGATTATTTGTCACCGAGTCCCGATCGTCGACAAGATCCGACCGTGGCCGCTTTTTCCTCGATATATCCCTCCCCCTGCCCCTCACCCTTCCTCCACGAGCGTTTTGTCACGCGCGTTTGATCGGATTCGGTATCGGTGGAATGCGGAATTTCGCCGAAAAAAAAAAGGAAAAAATAAAACAAGCGCCGAAAAACACTGGGCCGCGCCGTGTCGCGTCCTGTTCATGTCCCACCGCACCAGGACGCGTGCAGGACCCGTTGTTTGGTGTGCAAGCTGCCTCGCATACATACACACACACACACACACACACACACACAAAAGAATGTGTATTGTACCCGCGCTGCGGCGACACTCGAGAGCGTTTCGACGCGGGCCCGGATCCGCAGTCGATTCGCCGATGAAACGGATGGGATTTCAAGAGCGAAAGTGCCGGTTGTACACGAACAACCACCACCTTCTCTCTCAGGGTGGGGGTTTTTTCGTTGTCCCCATCGAGAATCCGAGAGATAGCGAGCGCGACACACCGGCCGTATAACAGTCGTAACGAAATGTGCAATAACGTAAGCGCGTGTTTTTGATCGGAATTGATATTCCCGCGGTTCGATACACGCTGGTTGGTTTATCCGCTTTAAACGGACAGTGACCACCTCGAAACCCACCTTACCATTAGAGAGTTAAGGGCTAATTATTTTGTTAAAATGTATGAATTTGTGACCTGTTGCGTGTTAATTGTAATAATTGTGCGCATTAGTATTATATCTTGAATACGAAGAGTGAACATACCTATAAAAGAAAGTTCACCGTGAGTCAGAGCTGACGCATAATCGTTGGTCGTTAATGTTTTCCACCGAATAGAAATACAATTTCTCGTAATGAAGATTCAGAAACGAAGACCATGGCGAGCGAATAACGGCAGAATCACGTGGTTGTCCTTTTTACATAGTCCGATCCGATCAGAAGTCCCTGTTTTGAAATTAGTCACCACCGCCGATCTGAGTCACGGATGAAGTATCCGCGAATCTCCGCGATCATCGACGATGTTGCGCCGCCTCTAATATCCGGTTGGTCTCTCCGTGTCTCGATGATCACGAGACTTCCTAGAAACGCGAGGGACACCGTCCCCGAAGCGCCTTGTCCCTTCGGAAACCAAACCAGATTCCCACCATTCTCGTAACGTTCGATCCACCTGTGTCTCGCTCGTATCTTCGTCGATCTCTTTACAAAGTTTCGGTCCCGACACGAGGCGTGCCGACCGACCGACCACCAACGAACGGTCGATCACGAATTTAATTCAATTACAACGATCAACGACCATCCAATCCTCTACCCCCGTACTGGACATCGATGTTTCCCGATGGATCCTCCCTCACCCAAACTAATAGACCGTGTGTGATCAGGTTTGGCAGGGTCGGGGATATAGAACGCGGATAAATTGAAATTAACCGCGCATCCAACGATGCGCGTGGTTTTGTTTCTACCGTGTATTATTGTTATATTTTTTTTTGGTATTTTTCACGATGATAGGGTGATCGGGTTACCCATCGAGTCGCGTTGCGTTCACGATTCCCCGCGAGAGCCCGCCGTTCTATCCAATTATAACGACACCGCGACGCGCAGACCGGATATCAACGATACACCGATACATGATCAAATTTAAAAATGATGGAAAACCGTTGAAAAGCCCGCGCAATACTCGTGAGGGGAGGTGGAGAAGGGGACTGAAATTTTTTAAACGTTTTTTGACTAATAGACCGAGGATCACGGGCGACGTGCCAATTCGTCGCTCGGTTTTCAACCATGTAACGTCGAATGACGTCGTTCAACCGGGCAACGGCGGCGGCAGCGAGGCGATTCTATGGGAGAGGCATTCGGAGCTCCGGACCGCAGCGTTTGGTAAATTTGGCCACCCAGAGGTAAAGCAACGGTAATAAATGAGCGGCGAGGCGCGCGCTTGCCAGCGTGGCCCGCCGCCGCGCCGCTCCCAGGTCCAATTTCCCAGGAGGGTACAACGGGCAAAACCGCAGCCTAAAAACAATATACCTACTGGTACGGGGGCCAGTGACAGTGCCCGATAGGTGGCTGTACACCGCCGCGGCGATAACTTATCGCCGTCCATCTAACATCCAAAAAGGTAATAACCTTCGTGACGGGAGGCGGAACAGGGCGCAAAAACGCGCGCGCCGTGATTTCGAAGATCGACGAGCCGTTGGAACGGCGCTCGCGATGAAATGCTCGGCCCTCCTCCCGCCCCCGTTAACGTCCTGGCGATCGCTAAAGAAAAGAACCCCATCGGTTATGGGGAGAACGTCACCCGGAAATGAGAACTTTGCTTCCTTCGGTTCGATCGCGAGGACGCAGAATTGTAAGTCGGCGAACTTGGAATCTTGATGACAGTAGTCTAGGATCCCTCGATCGGAATGTTTCTGGGGTGAATGTCTCTGTGGGAAGTCTCGTTCACAGGGTATGGTGAAAAATAGCGAAGTTTTATAGGAAGCGATGGTGAAATAAATGTTTGTTTCTCTAATTCGTTTATACCGGCAAGACACGGCTAGATAGGAGATTCAAAATGGTGTTTGCTCATCGAAATTTATATTGTTTCGTCTATCGGGATTTCATGTATTCGGGTTTTGAAACTATCCTCTTATAAATTTTAATAACCACCGTCGGTAAAGGGGCAAATACATCAACTCCCTAGGCACGGTCTATCCCCACCGACCGGATTATTAACAAAGAAAAGTTGTTTGGCCCATCAAGATTTTCAATTAGATTTTAGGCACTTACTTGTTTTAATGCAAACGAAGATGGTTTGTCGGTTAAAAAGAAGCTATTGCTGTTTGTCAATGCTACCATTTGGACTTCGTCTTCGGATTTCACACAAGACCTGCAGATGATTCAAATCGTTATTCATATTAGAATTAATTATAGACATCTCCGTTTCTCACGTTAATAAATGTGTCTATAATTTTTTCAAAATGCTCCGATGAATCCACGTAATCGAAAGAGTACGACGAAAAACGCGAACTGACGCAGGCAGGAAACGAAGCCCGGAGACGTTCGAACTTTTCGATCGTTCGAGACGAAGCAGAAAAACAATACCGAGGATCCTCGTCGAAAGTCGAACAGAAAACGGTTAGGCGACATCCGTTGGGGGTGGGGGATTACTATGCGATCGCCGAAAAATCTCTAGAGTTTTATTTGGCCGTGCCGCCTCGTCGATTCCTCGAGTTTTCCACTTCTGTGTACCCGGCAAGTTTCTCTTGAAAAATTCCGACGCAAGTCGAGCGTGTGTCCGTACAGTTTCCTCCTCGCGACATTCGGGGCTTCGGTAACCGAGCGTTTCGAAGAGGAGACGGACAGAGACGCCGTGAGCCGAGCGGTAAGGGGATGCAGAGAAAGAGAGATAGAGAGAGATGTAAAAAGAGAGAGAGAGAGACAGAGCATTGGAAGATGTACGTCGAATGAGCGGTGAATTCTGGAGGGTTTGTCGATTTACTACTCGAAGATAGATAGTTTACTCGAAGTCTGAGCACGAAATGATTTCAGAGCTACGGGTGCGGCAACCACTTGCCTCTTCTATCTATTTCGACCCGCGTTCTACTACTCTCTCTGTCTCTCTTCTCCACTGTTCACTATCTAGCTCTCTCTCTCTCTTCTTCCTGTCTCACCATCGGTAACGTTCCATCTCCGTGGCCTTCTCTTCTCGCTTCCCTCATTCCCTCTCTCGAGCCAGTCGAGTTCCGCGAGCAAAGAGGCATTGCGGACATTGGTCTGTATTTCATAAAGTGAGAAGCCAAGTTCAGTCAGGGGCTCGGAACTTCGTCGAGGTCCGACCCCCCCCCCCCGGACATGCACTTTAATACAAGTTTTCCATTCAGACTGAGGGGACCGCGCGCTTTTCTCTTTCTGTCGCACCCCGGCTAGTTTATTAACTAGTAAAGAGAAATCGACGACCGAGACACACGCCACTGCAAAGGGAAAGACGACTGGGTGTATCCGCGTGGACCTGAACCGGTGAACGCTCATCGTGCGGCCACACGCTTGATAAAACGCGGGCTGAAACCGGGGTTCGTGTTCCGCGGGAAATAAGGGTTATTTAACCCATTTGCATCATTCGGAAAAAAAGAAAATTGGCCGATATCACAAAAACTTTTTTTTATTGTATAAAGATAGAAATGTTGCAAAATGCATAAAAAAGGAACTAAAATGGCGTACACAAAGAATTCACCATTTTATTTAGTTCAATAAAGCGCGCATATCTGCGCTTCGGTGATAATGGCCAGGAAAATTCCGCGCATATTCGAACTTATGATTCTCGTGATTCAAAGAGTATCTTCAACATCGAAGTGCATAGGACACGAATTTTAGGTCAGTACGGTATTTTGTAATAATTGCTGAATGGATACAGCTCCATTTGCATCATTCGGAAAAAAAGAAAATTGGCCGATATCACAAAAACTTTTTTTTATTGTATTTTGTAATAATTGCTGAATGGATACAGGTTAAATGAATCTATTATAGCACGAATATCTTGAAACGAATGCATTAGTGCAGAATGAATTATATGCAGCAGTGTAGTAGATGGATGTTTGGTGAAATGTATTTAAGAACTTATGGCTCGACAGCTTTGGTGTTGGTAAGTACGTTAATGAAAATTCATTTTTCACGCGACAGGAGAATCAAGTTCTTGGACACGAAATACACTCTTATAATGACCCGTTTGCAAGGAGGATGCGATTAAAAAGACGGTTGCAACACGTTCACGTTCCCCCTTGACCACTTTCGACTCCGACGATCGCACGACCAAATACGCAAATGAGAAAATGTTACGCGTCGACGCTTTCCTTTCCTCGTCGACCGGTTCTTAATGCACGGAACATTTCTTAAATCGAATCGAACACCTTTGACACTCCGCCAAGCATCGATACGATATTTTTTCGAGCGTGTGCGTGGCGATCGAAACTACTCTCAACGTGAATTCACCTTCTCGAATGAGTTTAACGCTCGCGAAACGCGAATCGAGGTAAACAAAATTTTCTCGAGTCGAACGAATCGTGGGGACCGGCGACGGTGCTGATACAAATGAATATGAGTTTTAATGAAAGCCAAACTAAGCGACATGTATGGCAAGGTTGATCGCGATTCACGGCTCGTTCTCCTTCCCATTTCGCGATAACAAGCGCCGGTAAAGGCGGCGTGGAGGCGGGTATTAACAAGCTTAAACCGCCGAAGTTTAATATGCACCAAAAAAGCCGAACTTCCAGAGTCTCGAGGGTACGGGAGAGAAAAAAGAACACGGAAAGAGGATCACCGTGCAACGTGGGAAGACCCTCTCTCGTGGACGTTTCATGCGAAACATCGCGGAACATTCGCCAAGATTGTAATTTCAGGGTAACTCGCGGGGTAACGAGCGACTATTCATTACGCGTAGGTACACACGCGCGCACGGGCGCGTGGAAAAACCGCCTCGCCCAATAATTATCTCGCGATGTCTTGGTAATGAAAAATTATTGCTAATAATTATTCGTGATCGTTAAAAGCCGTGTCGCTGGTCTGGCGAATGGAACGCTCTTCTCGTCGCCATTTTTAAACCTCCTGAGCGCGCTCTCTCTCTCTCTTTTTCTCTCTTTCACTCACCCCTGTTCTCGACGCCTACGAAAGAATTATAATCAAACACCGGCAGAGTGAAGCAATTAACCATTCCTCGATATATCTAAAACACGTTCCCTTAGCCCCCGAGGGCTTTTCTTCGTGTCTGCCCCCCTCTCTTCGTGGCATTTCTTCGCATTCTATCGCCACGCTTGCTCCCTCTCCCCCATCTTTCACGAGGCTTGAATAATTAAGCCGCATAATTTCTTGAACCGTTAAGAAATTACTGCAGGTACCACGCTCGTTGTTTCCGTTCTTTTCTCGAACTGGTTCATCGGGTTGGTATCCCAGCCGCTGCCCGCGGTGCAGGAAAGGCGAGGGGGAAGTTTCGGAATTTTTGTCGACCTAACCGACGAGCACCGAGAAAACCTGTTCTTATTTCGCGGTTTACGGGCGCATAGGATACGCGTGTCGTTCGAGTTCGCTGCCTACGGCATGGAGGCTGCGTACTCCTCGGTCCCTGGCATTACCACGGTAATTATCTTCCGTACGATGGTTTCGTTATTGCAACACTCGCGTGGAATTCGTTGAAGAAGATTCCTTCAGACGCTAATGGACGTACACCTGGTGAAACGCACGTGGTCAATTTGGTGCGCGACTCCGGGGTGCCAGATGACTGTACCGCGATGATTACGTGTCAACGGAAGAATCGCTTCGCATGATTCATAAAAGGCGGACAATCTCGGAGTGGTCAGACAGTGTGTACACTTTCTACTTGTTTACAAAGGATTCGAGATAGCTCGTAATGTCTTTACATACTTGTCTACCCCAGCTGTAACATAGAATATGTATTTCATTGTTGTATTCAGCCAACCATAAGTCGAAGATAAGCTGTTCGCGTCCATTGTGCGTTGGTGATGTACACTAGACATGTAGGTATTGTGATCGGTTGACGTACAGAAGAAGAAAGTGTCTTATGGGATATGAGAAAGTGAAAAGTATAGTTCGATCAAATGCAGATAGTTTAATTACAGCGCCGGAGTTAGCTGAGTCTTATAGTAGCCGGAATTCATTTGAAGAGTGGTTATCAATAAGATTCTCGATCGGTAGGTGACTCTAGAGAATCTCAATGCTTTCACAGTATCGACACAGCACGATCTACATTCTCATGGAGGACTACGCTAGTATTGCGTAAAATCGAGATTTCTCTAGATCTTCATTCCTTGTTTTTTTCTTTTCCTTAACGCGTATTAGAACTCCCTAGTAATTTCTTCCCTTCAGAAGGATATAAAGTACCGACCACAAGTTTATCAGTCTTATCCTGATGATATGTTATCAAAAAATCTGATTCTCTTCCGAAGAATCGAAACAACACAATTCCCAATCGGACTTACATCCCTTCTCGAAGTTCTTCGGAATAGTAGTATTCAAACAAGGGACTAAAAGGTAACACAGAAATAATATTATTTCGTCACAAATTCGTGAAGATTGGAAAATTTCTCTTGAGTCATCCGGTCGCGTTCGAATCCCCTCCACTATCCTCGTTATTACAGCAAATATTTTTCGAACGGAAAGAATATTAAAGAAATTTCCTTTTCCATCGATCGTCTTCGTCGCGCAGGCACGTTCCCCGGAAGAAAGAAATTCCTCGACAAATATATCTCGTGGAACGATCTTTACTTTCCTCACGGTTGATGAATCAATCCAATGAAAACAAGTCACAATCTTCTTACGGCGTTTTTACCCGATTCCATATTTCATCGTTTTCTTGTCCCGGAAGACGTACACATCGGCGTCGACTCGATTCGTATCTCCCTCGAATCGTCGGGCTTAAATCTTCCTTTTATTTTCTGTTGCGGTGTGTGCGACATCCGAACGGGGGCTATCCGTTTCTTTTTTCGTTTCTTTCTTTTTTTTCTTCTTCCACCGAACCTGGAACGACGCGTAATCCAGCGAAATGATTCGGTATTAAATCACCGGTGTGCGGTTTCTTCGCCGCGATTCGCTCTTGCTAGAATCCTCGTTCCGATCGGCATCCGATCGTCCCGTGGATTCCACCGATCCGTGGGCCTCCGATTCCTAAAAACCGACGCTATCTGCGGGATCGATCAAATATGAATTAGGGTCCTCCTGTGGCCGATTCGACTCGAATACGCTTCCGCCTCATTTTTCTCCCCGGGCACGGCGCGGCGTGCGCTCCTTCGACACCCGGGTAATATTTCATCCGCGGTTATTCTCAAATGTCTATTAACGATGTCATCATAAATTTGTCTTCTATTTCGTCGGTAATAACCGTACATCACGCTGGGAACGCAATGAGGAAAACAGTGTCGTAAAATTTGCGGTCTCGCCTCTCGAACGCTCATTTTCTGTTATATAAAATACGTTCGGGCGATACAGACACACATATATACACTGCTTTTTCGAATCTCGTGACCGGAACGTTGAAGAATTTTCGACGTCGATACTTTAAGTCTAACGAGACCCGATATACGTTCAAAACTTACTCTATAATTTTATGGAAATGTTTCTTCGTTTCTTCTTTTTTTGTCCACACAGAATCATTCGGTAAGTTAATTCGTCTAATTCTCCGATTGCGCAATTCGTAGAGTCCAGCTTCTCCGGACGTTACGGTTTCTCAATGCTCGTAATTATCCAATCCATTTGGCACTGTTAATTGGAGACGTGAAAACGTTCGTACACCGACTCATCTGGATTCGTTTTAGTGTGTCAGCGAAAGCTGTTCCCGGGGTTTTAATCACACGTGCAGGTACACACTGATGTATGTACATACATACACGCATGTACGTTTCACAAGTGTGATATTCATAATCTGTCCGGTACGATTTCTCGGGGACTGATCGTGGCCCCGATTTTATATTACGCTCTCGTTCACCGGGGCGAGAAAACCTCACTTTGTTTCGCCGGACAAGTGCGCTCTCATCCGTCTCAATTCCACGCTGACTAATGACATCGAACTGGCACACGGCATTTATAGATCAGTACTAATTATTTTTGGAACAGATGTCGCGATCACGCTTCGCGACGGAAAGGTGGAACGGCGAAACGAAGGTGCAATTTCATCTCTGTAGAGGTTTCTAAATAAATGTCAGCATTCTAACGAGGTAAATTTTGATGGAAAGGAAATAGGACAATTAGAAGTTTGTCCCGATTTAACATAGTTATGGTTCTGCTTCTCTTATGAAGCTGGATACGATTTAACGATCAATTTATATCTGTATCAAAGTATAAATTAATTTGAAGTGCTAATTTTTGGAAACAGCATTAGTTGTTATTGAATCTTGAAGTTAAAAGTGTCTAATCACAATTCAGTATAATTCAATCTGGCATAAACTGAATAACGATATGATCAGGAACAGAACAATCAAGTCGTATTCGTCGGAAACCAGTAAATAAGATTAATAATTGAGTCTCGCGACGACAAGTGAAAATTAAATCTAGGAATCAGGAAAGTAGTGTTGCAACTTTTTTTTCAATCAATCAACATTTCATAATAGTCCAACTCTAGTATACAATAAATTCTCAAAAATGTTTTGGGCTCCGGTGTCAGTTTCCAAACTTGCGACCACATTTCACGGAACGCATTTCAAACAGAATTTCGTCGGCCGACAGCAACGTTCACCGCGAAAAAGAAACGTATCGTTTATCCGCCAAACGAAACATCCAGCGCGTACAAACGCGGCCGCAAAATTTAGAACGTCGCGGAACCCATTAAACCGGCTGGCCGCGCCAATGTCACCGGATTAAATACAGCGCGATACGCTCTGCCAGACATTTTTCCGGGCCCCGATTTCGGGGTTCAGCCGGAGAGAATTTATCACCGAGCCCCCTCCGCCCGCTCCGTGCATCTACTCGCGATCGCCTCGCGCTCTCACCCATTATCACCGAAACTTCTTATCGCTTGGTTCCGGTTTCCTCGTCGTTCCAGCGGAAAAACAGCGAAAAAGGAGGCCAATAGCAAGAGACGGCGACGGAAGTCGGCGAAAAAAAGAGACGAAATGGGGAGACACTAGCCATAAATAAGCATCGGGGTGGAAAAAGCGTAATTCCTTATCGTTCGTGTATTCTGCACCGGTGTCTAACGACAAAGAAAAACTTTCTTCGTTCTTGGTACACGGACGTTTCCCTCTCCGTCGGTCCAGGTTGTTTCCAACTTCAACTCCGTTCGTGATAATTGTGTATCATAGATAGAAAGGAGAAGGTAAATTCGGGATCGGTCCTCGTAATCGTCGCGACAGGGGTGTCGCAGAGAAGAAGGGCCTCGACGAGAGGAAGTAAAAATTCCGAAGGTAGTACAGTGGGGCAAAAGGTGGTTGCGACGAGGTGGAAGGAAAAAGAGATATACACGCAAAAGACTGCAGAGGAGGGCTGGCTGGGATTGTACTGGCGGTGAAGGAGAGTAGGGCAGGGAACGAGAAAGAAAGGGAATGGGAGGGGAGTCCGAGAAATCTTTTAAGAGATGCGACGCTTTAAGGACGTATTAAAAATGGCAGGCGGCGGAGAGGCCCGAGGTGCAGCCGGCAGTTTACTGTGGTATAAATTAGACTCGCTGTTCCAGCATAATCTGATATATTAACGAGTCGAACCTCGGCTCCGCGCGCTCTCTTACCGCGACGAGAGGGAGCGCGTATCGTCGTTGGACAAAGACCGGGACTGAACCGTGCGGCCAGGTGGAAAAGAGAGCGGGAAAACGAGAGAGACAGAACAGCGCGTAGGTGAGCAACAGAGGGAGAAAGGATATCACAAGACTTCACGATTGGGCGGCAGGAGGGACGGGGGTGAGAGCGGGAGGGAAGCCCGCGGGACGTATCGTCGATTTTTACTTGCTTAGTATCTCGGTTATAGTCTCGCAGTTTTTACGGTCAGACGATCTCGCCGGGCTTAACGCCGTAATTGAAATTGTGGCCTTGCTTATCGGCCTGTCGTAACACTGAGAAATGGATCTTTATTAGGGAGCCCTCCTCCCTTTCCCCGCTCAGGATCGCGGTGATGAAGGGGCGCTGGAGAATATTCGTGCTGGCGGGGCGGTGACGATGTAGAGAGGGGTCCATGCGAAAGATAGAAATGGGGATTAAGATAAAGGAGAAGAGAGAGAGAAAGAGCGAGCTTTGGCAGAAACAAAATGATATCGAGTTGAGAGGGGTCCATGCGAAAGATAGAAATGGGGATTAAGATAAAGGAGAAGAGAGAGAGAAAGAGGGAATAGAGGGGAAAGGAGCATAGAGGGAATCGACGACTTAAATACTCCAGGTCTACAGCGATCTCGCCTCGGGCAAGGCGTGGGCGTTTTGCTTCCACACGGGACATTAGGGCCTCGGAGGGATAGAGGCACTTCTGAAATAATCGACGCCGTATGAATTTCGCGAAATCGATCGAAGGATGAATCGATCGAGACACGAGATTCGTATCTTCGTCTCTACGGAAACGCGCGACACTTGTTTGCCTGGACTTCGTATACTATCACTAGTTACATCGGAACATTATGCTCGTGATAACTCGTTGGATGACCTTCAGCGTGAAATTCATCTCAACGCGACCATAAGATCACGCGAGAATGAAATCGTCGTAAGAAGCGTCGCAAAGAGTTCGGGGACGAAATTATCCAACCGGGCCCAGCGGCTGAATAATTGAAAGTGACAGGGGATTGATGGACGACGCGCAATTATACCACTGTTACGCCGGGCCACGGACTTCGGAGGTCGCGTCTAATTAGAGGTATTATGAATTACAACGAAACAATCATTATCGAGAGAGACGACGAAAAACAAGAAGAAAGAACGAGGACGCGTAATTAGCGGTGCATCGTAAACAGATTATATGTCGGGGGCGGCCGAATGGAGGGGAGGTGGGAGAGGAGGAGAATTTACTTTCGAACCTCGGCGAACGCCCGAGCGTTGAATGGTGATGAAGATTGCGTAAAAGCGTGACGCTGGCTAGTAATGAGAAAGAAGCCGCCTCATTATGATTTATTTGTCGCGGTCAATTAGAGCGGCCCGGTCCGCTCGACGCGGCGCCGCGCGGCAGCGGCCGGTCAACGATGGTAGGAAGAAGGCGATGAAGGAATTACGTGAACTCTCGTAAAACAGCTTAACGGTCTCCCGGGAGAGTATCGAGCGCGAGTTAAGTGGGTAAAAAAATTGCTACGCCTGAACGGAGAGACGCGTTTTTCTCTTCCGACGCTGATAATTCGTCGAATCACTCGTTGTCCCTATCTTACGACGTTTCTTGCTCGAACCCCTGGATGTTTCTTCCCTACCGTGATTAACCCGAGCCTAAATCAGCACCCCGGGTCCCGGCCGCGGCGGAACACGTGGTCGTGATAATTGCGTATCGATAACGAGCATAGGCGTAACTGTAATCGTGTTCCATCGTCTTTCAATTATTGCAAACCGCAATTTAATTCCGTGCCCGATAATATCTCACGTAAACAAATGCACACACGTAAGTGCGATTACGCGTTCGGAGTAACCAATTGCGCCGAGATCCGTTTGTCGAGCGATTTAACGGTCAATCGATAACAATAATCGGCCACGCTTGTCCCCGCGATATGCGAGGTGAATGGAAATTTTTGGAATTCCCGTGAAATGACAAAAAATAGTCCCGTCACCCGTCCTCCTTCCCTTCCATGGTGTTTAATAGTTTACCAGAGAATAATGATCTCCTGTTATCCCAGTCTCTCGCTTCCCGCGCCGTATCAGCTTCATAGATCGTTAGGTATACCTTGTCCCTAATTATAAGTCTCATTAATGAAGATTGATTTCGAATTCAACGCCCATAATAAACACCCGATTCAGTGTTACGCGCGGCGTAATCACGGAATGCCTGACGCTCTGGGAGGGCAGGCTATTAATTCTTATTAGAAATCGTTACCGAACGCGCGGCGTCTTCCGTCCCGCGGCGGACAGAACGCGATTCGTTAATCACGGGAACCGTCTCGGATCGATCCGAGGAACCGACGCAGCGGAATCGGTTCTCACGGTCGAGGGGCAGAACGTCGCGAAACCAACGTCTTCGTTAAGTACTTGATACCAATCAAAAAGGGGGGGCCACAGAGAGGTTCGGCATCGTCTCGCTTGGCCATCGTGCGATTCTTGCGTCAGCGAATCAAATCGATAGGGGAGGCTTTTAAAGGAGAGAGAGAGAGAGAGAGAGAGAGAGAGAGAGAGAGAGAGAGAGAGAGAAAGAAGAAACGGTCGGACAGGACCGAGAAGATTAAAACTAATTCAATTACCGAGGCCACGCAAAAGCGATCCCGGACGCGGAATTAAATCCTCGATATTAGAACCCCTCCTCCATGGGCGAGCCGAAAGAAAATTCCCACAATGTACGGGAACGTTCGCAGTAGGCCAACCAGTAGGAACATATGGGGTAAAAGAGGAGAAACAGGGCAAAGAACGAGAGAAAGTGTCTTTCGGTGAATCGCAAGCAGCACAGAGGAACGATAAAATCTGTCGTTTCTATTCCGTTCGAGACGGCAACGGTGGCGGCGGTGGCGGTCGCGTCGCCGCGACGGGATAACGACCGTGCATTGTCCGGCGTCGCCGGTCTGATTGGTGCATTTCCGTGCAGGTGCAACAAGGCGCGACACCAAACGTAACGAGAGCCTTTTCGACGGGAGCGACCCGGCGTTTACTTTTATTCCCGGGGCCGGGCTGAACGCGCTCGCGAGGGCCTCTTACGTATGTATCGTAAGCATCGGGCGAGAGCGGCGCGTAAGCGCACGGAAATACTCGTTAACGTCACTTCTTGTCGCTGTCGTAATTCAAACCGCTCTCTGCCTTCGTCCTCTTCTTGTCCCTTGATCTTCCCCCGTCACCCCCCGCCCACGTCTGTTTCACAGCGTACGCATTCTCCCTTCCCTCCACCCGCCCTGTATCGTTTTGCGTGGCACGGACAACGAAACCGCGACCGTCGTCCCGAAGAGACCGGAGGGACAAAACATTCCGCGCCATTTACATACCTTTCTTACGCTATCTGCGCGCCTTCCAGTTATCGTATTAGTCTACCAGCCTGTCCCGACGCTCTCCGGTACCGGTCGGACCCAACCGCTAATCGGGTTTATCTTCGATGCAAATTGAGCCTGGTACCGGACACTTTAAGTTTATAGAATTTTTCCGTTCGACAAAGAAGGGAGCTAATATAGTTGCCGATTGTGTCGGTTCTATGACTGCGTCGCGGCACCGACTGCGACATTAACGATATCCGGAAACCGTTCTGGGAGAATAGTGATCGTGAATTGTATCCAGTGGATGGTAACTTTTTTTCGGAATTCCGAAGTTTCGATCATTTTACTGTTCGTCTGAAAATACAGTAAATTCTCTATGAGTGTTCATAAACTAATGGCCACATGCGCCTGTAGGAAATATCATTGGCTTCAGAATTCCAAGCTGAACTTCATCAAAAAGTCAGTGTTACACCTGGCGACGTCGCCTTGTCAGTGTCGAGGAGCCTTCGATCACTCATCGAGGATTTACTATACTGCCTATCGACGACCAGGAACAATCCAAACGGACGAAGTCGAGAAACGATTGCTTCCGTTTCAGGTGGCTAGATATGTCAGCGATCCCCATTCAGCGGCATCGGGGGGAATTAACGTGCCCGTGGTAACGGCGAATATTACGATCGGACAATGAGACGGGCGAATTCACGAGTGAACGCGAGTGTACTGCGTGGAGTCCCCGCCGTCTCGTATATAAAGTCTTCTCGGGATACCGAAAACCTGCGTCGTCCCCTTTTGCATCGGCTTTTGCGCGCGATTGAAATAAGTGCGTGCTTGTCGCACGGAAATCCTCGTTAACGTCAATTCTCGTCGGCGTTGTAATTCAGGCAACGTGTATCTCTCTCTCCACTTCTCTCGGCGGGTTCCTTTTTTCTGTCACGTAGCCACGCAGGTATATACGTCCCGGCTGTCGCGCAGCGAAACTTTCCGACGGCAACTTACGCCGCGGATAATGGAAACACAAGGCCGCCGTTCGACGCATTCGTTTCGCTCGAGAGGTGAAACAAGCCGAACGGAGAGGTGTATAATGCCGATTCCCTACTCCCCTTGTACCCCTCCGATGCCGATACAAATTTCGTATTAAATGGATACGTCCGTAGTTTCATCTCGTTACGCTCCTGGTCGTCGTCCCGATTCGTCGTTCCTTTTTTCGTTTCTGTTCCCTTTTCCGTGTCCCCGTCTGGTCGCCAACTCGTGAATTCTCGAACGATAAAGATACACAGCTTGCTCGAGCCGCTTGCCGTTTGACTTCGGACGCGAATAAATATAAACTGACCGATATAACGAGCCCGACGAACGCGCACAACGCGCGAGCATCCCTGTAAGTGACCGTACATTCCGAACAATGGCGGGAATATTTTGCAACAGGTACCCATAGGCGGCTTTTCGCGTATCGTTGCGAGCATTGTGCCGGAGTTTCGAGGTCTTTTAATATACATATACATTCGAGATCGTCGGGAAAACGACGGTGTGCGGTTCGCGCTCCAAAAAGGAGCTATCGGTGGTTCGAGGCTACCGATCATGAAGTCCAAGGAACATTGCTAATCGTGGTCTAAGATCCTTATGCAGCTGCGTCGCGGATTTTATAGACAGAGAAGATACTATCGTATAAAAATCCAAAGTGGGAGAGTAGAAGAAGGCTTCCCTTGCTTTATCTTCCACGGGAAGCAGCGACTCGAGAGTGAAGACGAATGGAATGGTGGTGAAAAATGGTGAGGGTAACGAGCTCACAAAATCGTTCGATCGGTACACAGGTATGCAAAGCAAAAATTTGACCGGTTACCCACGATTTTGTCCAAGTTCGTACCCGTACGGGCGTGAAGTTTCCCAGAAGCCGATTCGACCGACAGATAATAGTAGTGCGGTACCAGGGACCCGTTACACCAAGGACAGCGGGACCGGTGTTCCGAAATGCAGAAAGAAAGTGGCAGTTTCTCTTGTTTCTCGGTTTTTTTACTGGTCTCCGGTGTCAGAAGGAACAGGCAGGATTTGCACTCGGACCTCCGTGCAGGTAGCAATCGGCTTATTTCCAATCGATTCGACCCACCACCAGTCTCTCTCTCTCTCTCTCTTTTTCTCGTCGCTTCGTTCTACCTGTTCTCTTCATCCTCCATTCACACAGAGCTTCAGCTTTTTTTCTGTTTGTTTCTTCGTTTCTCTTTCGTGAAGCTATCCACGGTGAACGCATTTTTTCTGGTTTCTTAAACCGTCCACGTGTAAAGGTTAAACTGATTTTTTAGTTAACGCAACCGAAAAAATGATCCGATTCAGTTTTCGGTAATGATCAGACAGACCTTACACATATCTAGTATTAGATTGTTAACCCTTAACTGGTAAGGTGGGGCCGAGGAACACCATGAATATTTTCAGAACATTTTAGTTGTATTCAATAGCTTGAAGAGATGCTCCGATATTTTCATGTTTTTGTTACATAAGAATGCTAAACATACAGGCCAAAAATTAACTACGGTACCGTGAGTGTCAATAAGTACATCCACATCACCATCGAAACGGATCGATTCGAATGCGCGACGAGTAGAAGTGGTCCGTGCGTTTTCGCTTACCCAGACAGTTGTCCGCCCTGAAACGACTAATTCCCCTTTTCTCTCGCGTATTCTCCTCACGGTTAATCTAAGCTCCCGTTGCTTCGTTCCACGAAATGTATCAGTATATTTTAACAATTCGCCCCTCCCCGTTCACTCCCCTTTGTCCAATTTCAGCTTCCGAGATCCCCGAACGGGAGTCCTCGCGATTGTATCGTTGGACACCGAACGACCGTACCACGGAACATTCCACGAACCGACGGCTCTTATTACACCATCGGGTTAATTCAAACATTTGCGATGGGACGGTTCGTCGGCAGTTCGCCTCCGCGCCGGAACCTTCCGCCCCGACGTCTATATCCTAATTTTCTTTCTACGTGCTTCGCGGATCAGGGGCCCGTGGGCAGTTTGCCTACGTAGCGGAACGGAGGGCCGGGTGTAGGAAGTATCGCGTAAAGGGAAAAACCGACGGACGAGAGACCGTTGTGCACTCGTACATATTATATACATATACATATATGTGTGTGTGTGTGTGTGTGTGAGTATATATATATAGATGTATATTTGTACGCCGTAATTGGACGTGAACAGGAATCGTGCGGTGAAATTCTCGGACGTGTTCCCGCGTGGGAGGCCGTACTATCCCCCCGAGAACCTATTAGTATCCGATTAGATGAAGGGAAAACGGGGGTCAATACGTACACCACGAAGGCCGGTCGCGTCCGCGAGACTCTTTTACAAACGTTTTCCTCGTATCGAGATAAGGATGGAATCGAGTTTCCTCCATCCCCGGGACTGGCCCGCGCCGGAGCCACTTTACCGAGAAACGAGCTTGGACCCTCGAAAACGAGCGTGTCCTGCGTCTCTCGGCTCGGACGATTCCGGACGAGTAGATAAGTCGAATATTACGGATATGTAAAGCAAGGCCCGCGAATGGAGACTCGCATGCAACCGGAATTTATGCCACGGACAGATAAGAAACGAATCTTGGTGGATATTCCCCCCCTTCCACCTTGTCGAAGATTGGAGCGGAGAGTGTGCGCGCGCGAGCGCGTACGTACGCGTTTCACTTAACGATAAAATAACCGCCGCTCTCGTCCGGGCCCCGCCGCGGCATCAAGAAATATATTTTATACGCGCAGCGAAATTGTTCTATCTAAAAACACTAATTCCACGGGACCGCGATATTCCTCGGTGCCGCACGCACGTCCAGTCCGTAAAAAAAAAAATATCTCTTCCTTTCGATGAACTTCGCCGAGATAAAGGCCAGGCTCGTTCCACCGTGCGGTTTTATCCCCGAGATGCCTCGGCGTGTCCCCTTTCTTGCAACCGACTGGCGCCGATATACGCTATACCGTCGATGGCGATTTAATTTGCAATTGCAGACCGGTGGGTACTGAACGCGTACTACTTTGGAAAATGACGTGGTTCTTCGACGAAAACTGTGTTTCCCGGGAGTATGGGAGATTTTGGACGAATGGAACAATTGTTATAAAACAAATGCCAATCGACCAACAATCGTCTACTTCCATCTTTATACACCAATTATATCTACCCTCCACCTCAGTTGTCAACACACAGCAGTAAGCGGTTTTCCTAATACGACTATCTTACTGAAATATGCCAAAAAGTAAATTTGTATTATTTTGTCCAGTTAGAACATTCTGTTTCAATTCTGTAAAATGCTTTGAAATTTGTTGTGTTCTATTATATTTATATTTGTGTTTATGTCTATCTATAGAATAAATAAAAACATCATTTATGGGATCTTTTCTGTGAAAAATTTGTTTTAAACAAATTGCGCTCGAAGTTTCTCCCATATACACCTTATTCGTCCGATTAGTCAAACAACTTCGAAAGATCAGCAATATTCGATATTACAGTACCTAATTTAAACTGTCAGATTCTTCAATCGCATCGCGAAAGGAACGATCGCCGGAAGAAAGCTAACTGGCCGGGTTTCGGCAGAGAAATCGAAATGTGGTGGTAACGGTCAAGCGTAGATGTGTGGGTGTTCCCCGGGGGCGATCGGGGGCCCCGCTGACGAGCCGCGGAAAAAGGAACACACCAATCGTGCAGGGCACTTCTGTGTATTCCGAGAAACGGCTCCATTAACGAAATGGCCGGGGACAAACGAAACCGAACGAGGCGCGATCGCGCGCAATACACCTTGGGTCCAACCGAGGGCCCGGGGAGCGTGTGTATCGCTAGAACGGATCGACTACCTCTCTTACCGGCACCGGGCCCCCGCGGAACAGAGAAAGTGAGTTAAGATTGGTGGGACGAAGAAGAGGACGCGAGCGATCCGGTGGAATCCAGCGTCAAGGCGGTGAGGCCTCTTTGAAGGTTGCACACAGTGTTCGTCGGTTTGCCGGTGCTCCTACGATTTCGCTGCCATCGCAGAATTTTATTATCAACGCCCGACGCTCAAAGAGCCACCCCACCGTACATATATACATATATCGGACACGCGAGTTCGACTTCCACGCCGATGGAAACCGACGTTTGCAGAGGTTCGTTTACCTTTTACGGAAAAGAAATTGCAGATCGAGCGTTTCAACGGGGGCAGACTCTGCGCGAACTCACAGTGTTTCCTATCGGAAGAACTTCAGCTTTTCCTTGGTAGAAAGCGTAACACTAACGTATGAGGGCCCCTTATCACTTGTCACAGTAAATCATCGATCAGTGTTCGAAGACTCCTCGGCACTGGGTGTCCAAACGTCATCCCCACTAGTGGGAGGGGAGCCCCGTGGAACCGGTCAAGCGTCCAGTGGTGGGGATGACATCTGAACACTCGGTGCCGAGGGGCCTTCGAACACTGATCGACGATTTTCTCTAATCGATATTAAAGTTCTACGGGGCCTATAGACATTAACCGTCAATATTGTACTTACTGTCGGAGTCCATGACGCAGCCACTTGCTTTTATTCTGAAAACCGACGAGAATGGGCACCTACGCTTTCGGATTAGGACAAGGGTCAACCTGTACTACTATCTTGCAAAAGCACATAAAAATCCCAGAGGGTCATCTCGAGCCACCCTCCCTGTTAATAGAGTCTTCTTTCGAAATGATGTAATTTGCTGGTGAGTTTGGAAGAATACGCGTTCCCTCGACAGGAATCAATATCGTACAGCGTGCGTTAAATCGTGATCGATTAAATCGTCGCTAAGCCTCTCGACGGAGGATTCTCTCGTTAACCCGAGCCAGGGTGGTGTGCCCGGCCCCGTAAAACCGGGAACAACGATCCTCGACTTGTCGTCCCGGTTGTTCCCCGCGTTTTTCTCGCGCGCTCGAAGAAGGATATTGCCCGGCTTGTATGATAATACCGGTACTTCGGGGCGTGCGTTACATGCGTTCTGCTTACGCGTTTAGCAGACATCCTGTACGGAGATAGACCGTAGAGGGGTTAGAGGAACGTTAAGCCTGCTATTAAAAGCGCGATAGACCGTAATACCCGTAGTTAACCGAAACCTGGGCAACTCACTACATTTAGCCGGGGAACTGCGAAAGTTACGGGCATTATTATCCATCCGTTCTTCCAACCGGCCTTTTTCTATCGAGAGGGTTGGGTGGAGGGTGGAGGTAGGGCAGGGGGAACGCGATCCGGCGTCGCCGCAATAAAAGCTATTTTACTTCTTAATGCGAGATATTGTAATTTTTTCCATGGCAGGGGTACAGGAAATAGAGAGGGAGAGACAAAGAGAGACCAACTCTCCAGTGGCCGCCATGCTAACGGTCCGGTGTGCACCACGCCGCAACCCGTCGATTGCCCAGTCGCCGCGCCCTGCGTTCTACCGCATTTACTTTTTAAACTCATTTCTCCCCATTACGCCTTCCCCGACGTTTTCGAAATCGAGTTTCATCGTTCGCCGATACGCACGGGAGGAGAATATCGTGCTCTCCTCCCACCAAGTTTCAACCGCGTTACCACGAAACGGCGTTTCGTTAAAATCGCGTTTAAGGCAAAGGACCCGTACCGTACCGTTCGTCCGTTTACTCGTTTGAACGCGTGTCGTCGGGCACGGAAGCGACGGATGCTGTAGCATGCGATGCTCTGGAAGTCTGGGGGAAAATGACGACGACGACGCGAGCACATCCGTGCATTTTCCGGCGGGTAGTGTGTGTCGGGGTGGAGGGGTTGACGCATCCGACGAGAGAATCGCGTAGGAAATTCGAACGACTTTTCTATGCCGGTCGCGCGAACGAAGGAAAGAACGAGAGAGAAGTAAAAAAAAACCAGAAAATCTGTCCTCATGCATTTTACATGAGGGAATGGTTTTGTCAATACGCGTTGTTGTGATCGAAAATGGCTCCTGGAAGATACGATTTGAATAAGAGGGCCGTGGGGAACGGGGTCGTCGTGTCGAACTTGAATCAGCCCGACTGTAACGAATAAATTGCTCGCATTACGAGCGTCGTCGGCACAGCGATCCCGAGTCGAACCTATACGTACAGGGGCTACGGGAGGATAGACCAACTTTTGCCGTTCCCCCGGCCGCACTTTGTACGCCGATTTATTTGAGACGCGCTCCCGTCACTCGGTGAATCCATAATGCATACGATCGATTCCGTTAGGCTTCGCCTCGAACCTACCCCGGGAAGAAATATCGGGGAAAGACAGTTCGAGAGAAAAGACTCGCTCTCTATTTCTTGGTTTTGCGTAGGTGTTACGATATGTACAAATGCGTGGACGTGTTTGTTGATAAGTAAGAGAAGGTCGCCGATTTCAGACCATCGCCTAGGTTGGACCAGTACTGTAACTTGTCATGTGTAAGCAACTTGCGTCGAATCATAGACAATATGTTTCCGATGGTGGTGATTTCATTAGCATATGGTGCATATGGTGCTTATAGTAGTGGTCCAACTTAGACGATGGTCCAAATTTGGCAACCTTCCCCTGTACGGGATATAGTAAATCCTCGATGAATGTCCGAAGGCTCCTCCGAAACAAATACTTCAAGCTTTCAGGAGAATTCCAAGCTCGTATCACTGTGCTACACCTCATTAAAATTCCACGTTATACCTGGGGGTCTTCTTGTCAGTGCCGAGGAGCCTTCGAACGCTCATCGAAGATTTTCCCTCTCCTCTCGTCTTTACGAAACGTTGCTGATCCAGGGACGAGCGGGGGTCACCAAGCCGAGGGAGTTGATTATTTCGACCGCAATTACGGGGGCGAGCCGGAAATTCTGGAAATCGCAGTATAGGCCGTGGAAGCTGAGTGGGACGGAGGGGTACATCTTGTTCCAGCTCGATGGCAGAAAAGAGAGCTGTTTTTACAATCGTGGCTGCTGCCCTCGCGACCGCGCTCGCCAGCAATTATCGTATATCCGGTGCTTAGAAGCCGCGGCGTTTAAGAGCGGTCCGCGTCGCGCTCGAACGGGAGCGAGCGTACCAGAGAAAATAAGAATGCCGCTTCACTTTGCACGGCCAATTACAGAACGGCTAAGAGCACCACAGGTAGCCCAGCCGTTTATTCTCAGAAAGATACTTCCCCGTGTTTTGCATACCTCTCCCGTACCTACCGACATCGCGTCTCGCTCTCCTCTCGTTTTTTCTCTCCCTCTCTCTCCCTCTCTGAACCTTTTCGAATGCAAATTACTAGGAACAGCATTTTTCGAGTTCTCGGTTGCGACTTGGGAACGGTGCACACGTTCACGGACTATCGGGCCGACGATATAACACGCTGTTACGTGAGTCATGCCCCCTATCAGATGACACCGCTGCGCCTTAGTTTGATAAACGTATGCGTCGCGCCATACCGAAGAAATACCTTGCTCGACCCGCCGATTGAACCCTGGAAATATGACGGATTATCGGTGTATCGTTGTCGGAGGGATTCGTGGGCCCGAGTCGACCTATAATTGATCGGATTGTATCTTCGTGTCTTTGTCGCGTGACCGACGTCTCGACGCTGCAGTGCAATCCGAATTGTATTGAGGTGGTCCTTAAAACAGAGAACTGGTGAGTATAAAAATTCTTTCGAGCTACAGTAATATTTTCGAGTTAATTCGGCACAAAAATCCGTGCGTGGTGTCCAAGCGGCATTTCTCTCGGTGGGCGCCACGATAGAACCGTCCAGGGGATATACAGGGTGTCCCACCTAACGTGAGTACCTTTTGTATCTCACTTGCTTTCGACTCGTACAAAATTTATTTTTATAAATGCTCAAAATGATGACCATCAACATTGATTCATATTTATACTATTGAGGCACGCTGATAAAAATATATAATCCCAGAAAAATATGTCTTTGAGAAAAATGTTTGCTTATCACAGTATTTGCACCTGCTAACCAAGTAATACTTTCTCCTCGCATTTTTTTTGTGACTTCAAAAACAAGTGAGATGTGAAGGTTTTCACGTTAGGTGGGACAGCCTGCGTACACGGACGGGAGAACCCGTGTTTATGAAAACCGGACCAGCATGGGGACACGAGCGATTTACCATCGACTTCGTTGATTAGCATGCGAGGAGCAGTGTAGAACAAGTGGCGTGTGTCCGTTCGTGTGGTCGTGGTCTAGTCGAGGCGTTGAATGATCGTCGCTCGAAAAACCGTGTCAGCTCGCGAACGTCAACGATTTTAGCATAAGAATACCGCCGGGTGGATCTCGCCGCGGCGGGGCCAAGTATGTACTCGCGCCGCGGCTTGTATTTGTACGCTCATTGTGACGGGGCCGGACGCTAACACGGGGAACCGGCCGGAGAAAGAAAAATAGACGGCGTCGCCCTGGTGCTGTGAACTACGTCGTGATCGAGTGCAGTTATGACGTCCGGGACGGCGCATTTGTATTCGAATAAACACGCGGAAAGGGAGGTAGAGGGCGTGGGAGGTGAGAGACTGAATAATAACTGTGGATAACGTCTCTCGCTGTCAGAGGGACTTCCCGGCCGGTAAACCGGCCACTCTCTCTTTCTCTCGCTCTGTCTCGCGTCTTCATTCGCGGAAATCGCGCGCGTTCGTGTCCCGACAAAAGGATTCCATTAAAACCGTGCGGCTACGGATTTGTAATTCGAAATTAAACGGTCGCTTAAACGACGCTCGTTTTAATAGGCGCGTTCGCATAACCTGTACCCGCGGTGTGGACGATTAATTTTATACCGCAAGGGAACACGTGAAGCAAGACAACTTGTTTCTTGCGCACCGCCTTTCCACCAGTGTGTGTGTGTGTATATATATATATATATATATGTGTGTGCGTGTCGTTCGACCGAACGTCTTTATAAATATTTAAACGACCACTGGCGTTACGCGTTCCCCAGCGTCATCGAGATGATCGAGAGCACACAGGAGTGGAAAACAGAGAAAGAAAGAGAAAGAGAGAGGGAGAGAAAGGTATGGGTACGGGATGTAACAGGTAAAATGAAAAAACAAAAAAAAACAAAATGGAAGCAAAATCGTCAACGATCTGTCGGAACGGATGCGATGGAAATTACCGGTGTCGAGAACTACACGCTCGCGAGGCTCCCAGTGATTGCAAACGACACCTCCGTAGCCCCTATCGCGGGCGCCAATTTAATATGCGACCGTTCGTCCGCTGTCGCGATCCCGACGGTGGTATAAAATCATTTGACGGTGTCGCGCCTAACGCGTCGGTGACCCGAACACCGTACACCGCTGACTGACAGGTGGAGGCTACATTCAATTTTTGTAATCGAGCCCGTGAGGGCTTTATCCTCTCCTCCCTGGTCTCCCCGTGGTGTCCGGACGTGGGGTTCCTACGAGCGCGCGTGGATTCGGCAGCAGTTCCGAGCCACCCTTTTGCGCCTGACAGTTAAACCGCAACCATTATTCTCCCTCCTTTCGCCCACGGTTTCAAGTCCAACACGCCACCCGTTCCATCGTCGCCGCAGCGGTGCAGACGCCGTTGTTGTAACCTTTTTCCGCTGCTTGGGACGCGCGTGGACTGGTGTAGGTAGCCCTGGTCTGGCCGGTCGTGAGCTTCGATAGCGGTAGAGAACCGACACGAGCTCTTGGTACAGAGAGCGAAGCACCAATTAGGAATTAGATTTCTACGGGACGCCGGATCTCTTTATTTGCTCTCTCTTGGCGTGTCTCTATGTACCCCCGCTGCGATCTCCGCGGGCTCTCTCCGCCAACGATCGCGTACAAACGTAGATACATATACACACGTGTGTGCGCCCCCGTTTGTTCGGTAGTTGCTCTTTGGCTGGCTCCGATGCTGGTTCACAGCATCGTTGGTGTACGTATAACCCAGGCCGGTACGTGTTCCGCGAGCGCAACGAGAAAGAGTAACAGAGAAAGAAAGAGAGATAGAGATATTAGAGGGAGAGGGTACACGCGTACAGACGGAGAACGAGGCAGCTCTAATGAACGCTGAAAATTAGCCGCTATCTATTCATCTGGCTGGTAGCTGCGTCCTGCCGCGAAGGAACGAACCTCGAAGAGGGAGAGAACGGAAAGAAAAAGAGAAGCAAGTCGACAGGCGATGCGAAAGCTACCGGGCTCTGGCGCTGTCGTGTGCTCCGGGTTACCTTCCATCGGGATTTAATTCGATCGTCCATCGGGGGAGGGGGAGGGTCGCAGACGGTGAAATTGTAGTAAAATCGTCCCCGCGCTGCGACTGCTAATGAAATTAGTGATCCCCCGTGTGTTGGAACCGCCCCCGTTCGATGATAATCTCGTTTAGATAGAAGGTGGAGGTCTGTTTTGAAACGAATAATAATTCTAGTCGTTAACGAACGAATAAGATACAAAAAGAAGACACGGGGTTGCGATCGATGTCTGCAGACTTTCGTTAAGAAATTGAGAGAAAGCTTTATCCACTTTTCGATGAATTAAGCGTTTAAATAGAATCTTTGTGATTAAGAGAGTTGAACTTATTCAGATATTTATCCGAGAAACACAAGCTTCCGCGAAACGGAAACCATTTGCGTTAATTTCCACGTGAATGAAAGTTTCACCGAAACAATTTCGGAATCTGAGACTTCCCCACGAGGGGTTTCGAACAAGATCATCCGAATTTATCCATTCTGGAGAACGGAGGGACGCAGGAGAAATTTTTTCATTCCGTGGACGGGAATATACGGCAAACAGGCAGACGTTATAACAAAGAAGCTCTAGATTACGCGCGACAAGAGAAGGAAAGCAGCTTCCGCCGCGCGGAGGCAACTACTTTACGAGGTAAAACCGCGCGCATAAGAAGATATAAAACACCGCTCCCGGAGAGCCTACGTTATTTCCAGCCGCGATAGAGAAGGCACGGACTAAAAGCGGAATGTCGTTCACCGGCATAACTCGAGGAAATTTGTAGCACGGTGGAGAAGGATGGGGAGGGGTTAGGAGGGTGAGGAAAATGTATATTCGCCGAGGCTGGTCGTTGCTTCTTCGCGAGCGACTGGCATAACTCGGTCGCTCGTTATATCCCCGGGGCGAGTAAAATTATTGCTTATTTATCGGCGCGAAAAAATCATGCATCCCTGAGCTTTTCCATCGCGGATCACTGGATTATTTATCCCTCGACGCGATAATTAACTCGACCGTCACGTGTGCGAATCAATTGATATCGACGTCGACGACCGCGGTGCGCACCAAAGTTAACGCGTCTCCATGAATCTCTTTCGAATACAGCCGCGGACCGTTGGCTCGGAATGAAATTTCCACCGTTCATTGTATTTCGACAATGTTTCACTGTGAAATTCGCGACGCGCCGATTAATCGAAAGCGCGTGCTCGGCCTAGGGGAACAAAGCCGACGCTTTCTTTCCGTCGGTCGAGCCATCGATATTCGCGAGCCACGATCGAACGTGCAGATTCTATTATCATGAGCCGGGGACCAGCAGCATGACCAGAGCATCCGCCGACGTCGACGCCACCGCTCTGTCCGCCTCTGGTCGAGCAGAGTTGGTCAATCGGGGATCTCTCTTGGATTACGCTTTACACGGATCCAATCCCCCGATCCTACCCTTCCTACCTAATTAAACGGAACTAATACTGACGCTGCACGTAGTCACTGAAAACGCCTGTAACGAACCCCCATACCCCTCCTCACATACGTATACTCTGGAGTTGACTTGTGTTCGATTCATTCGCGCATACATCGGGGCCATTGAATAAGACAAAGTGAATCGAATTTCTATCTAGGAATTTACATGACCTGCCTATAGATACTCTGGTATTTCTGATTTCTTTGCTTCGTCACTTGCTTTCTGTATACGCACACTGTTCCGTGTATTCAAGTATTTTCATATGTTCTTATCGACTTCTCGTTTCGTTGATACTCGAACGTTTCCTTGTGCTCCAGTTTTATGAAAACACTTAGCTTTGTATCACTCTCTGTAATACGATTTGGAGGGCACATTCGAAATACAGTAAATCCTCGATGAGTATTCGTTGGGTCCTTGAGATTGATAGGGAAAAGTCCCCAGGTGAAACGCTGACTTTTTAACGAAATGTAGCACAGTGATAGAGCTTGGAATTTTTCTGAAAGTCTGAAGTATTTGTTTCAGCCGCATATGGTAATTAGTTTATGAAGTATTTAATGTTCAGTGCTGAGAAGTCTTCGAACATTCATCGAGGATTTACTGTATCCTGTACAGAGGAAGGTTACCGAATTTGGACCATCGCCTAATTTGGACCACTACGGCACTGAACATTAAATATTTCATAAACTAATAGCCTTGTACAGCTGAAACAAATATCACCGGCTTCAGAAAAAATATCAATTTTCCTGAAATACCAAATTACTTGAATGGTTTTCACACGAAACGATAGGAATGACTATAGCCTTATTAGTCGAAATTTTCTACGCGTGGTTCCTCGATGATATCTAGAAACATCGTCGCGCTACGTAAAGACACTTATTTTCTATCATAACAGTCTTGGAACGCACTTGCACCGACCGCTAATGAAGTCGAAGGAGACGCGTTTGTCTGTCGGCTATTATAAGACCGTGCGTTTAGCATTAGCTTTATTAAATAAAATAGGATCAAGGGGATCGTATAGACCGGGGTTAATTGAATGATTGGTCCTGGTGAACCCGGGTCAGGTCGCGTCGCGTTTTCCTACCGAGCATGTCGTCCCCACCCTTCAAGTCTCTATTCGAACACTCCCGTGTATATACGGACGCGCGAGCGCACCACGACCACTACACACACACATAAAGTGGTCTCTCCAGGTCTGTCTATTCACGTTATGTAACCGCACACATGGACGGGGGCTCATTCATACGGTGTAAAACACTTTGGTGTGTTTCGTTTGACGCAGTTTGCGCATTAGTAATGCAAATTCCACGCCGCTTCGCCTTGCGCGCGGGCGGAGGGGCCAGTACCGCCCCATGGATTTTCAGGATAGCATTCGACCGCGGACCTTTTCGGCCGCTGCACGGAAAGGGATGGAAATTCGGGCAGCATCAAGGGGCCGCGTTAATTTTGATCCCAGCGCATAAACGGATGGCGAATCGGGTGCATCGACGTCGAGCACACACATAGAAACATTGAAACGCTCCGGGAAATTCGTGTGTACATTATGACCCGGGCCAATTCCATCAACGACCCATCATCTTTCGTATATCCATCTGGATTACGCGCTAATGAAATGTTTGCCCCCCTTTTTATCCGTGGACGGGTTTCGTAACAACGTTCATTTCTTGTGCACGGTTCGAAGAAGCTGGTTTTACGATCGACGTTGTTGAATGGAGAACGATCTTTGTTTTTATTAGAACGCAGTCAGACAAGGGGTAAGTAATAGTCAAGGTCATTATCGAGTACACTTTTTGTCCAGCTCGGCAAGTTTAGGATAGCATTTAATCGGAAAATGGATCGTCCAATATATCCCGCTTTTTTTGCCCAGTCGCCGAAGAACAGGGCGAAATAAAGTGCGGCATTAATTTAATTTTCGTTGTTGCTTTCATCACGGTAATGCGTCAACGATACGGAGTAATCGGTTAAGACGTTTTTTTCCTTTTCGATCGATCGTTTCTCCACAGACGTTGGATTCTAATCGACCTTCCTCTACGGAGGAATCAGGACAAGCAATTTCAAGTAAACGTATAAACAGGGAAAAACGTTGAATAAGGGGACAAGTAACGTTACTTAAATGTTTATGTTTTTGTCAACTTTAAACGAGCGTACGAGCAGCATACGATGAATCCTCGATTTTTCGCGTAACACGATCGCGGAAGGACGTTCCTCCCGTTTGTTCACGGTCGAAGATCCACTCGCTCATAACGGAGATTCCCGTTGATTGCCTCATGTATAAATGCACGTGAACAGATAGGTAATGTTATTCGCCGATTAGGCGCAGTCGACCTCTTTAATTGGACGGACGTGTTAAAGAGCGCAGACAGTTTCCATTACGGTAACGAGGAAAGGGGGAGAAAAAGAGAAAAAGAGAGAAAAAAAGGGCAGCGGTGTGTGGTGTACGGGCGAGTAAAATCCGTCCAGGCGGTTCTTAGCGTGTCGCGTGGAAAGTCAAATGAAATTCCTGAGAAAGAATTAATTACAACCGTCGGTATTACGGCGTCGGCGAGGCACCCGCGACGCGACGCTTCGTCGGGTAGGGGAAAGTATTTCGATGGATCAATAGAATCCGGCTGAATTGCATTCGAATCGAGGAAGATGCTAATAATGCCTGGCGTCGCATTGTTCGGGGCGGACATGTAGGAGTGATTCACCGATACCGTTCCCCGGACGACAATGCCTTTTTTTAATATCTGTTCAGGAAGGCGAGACAGTTACACACTCTGCGGAATTATTCTAATAAGGATTTACGAAGTATCCAGTTACATACCCGACACCGCGACGACCTGTTCCCTTACACCTCGAACAGATCCGCAAAATAGAGCTTCGTGCGAGCTACTATCTCTCTCTCTCTCTTTTGTCCTCCTCGTATGCGGCTCGATCGTTACGCGTTTTCGGGGGACAATAAAATTCCGCGGTCGTTAATCGCGCCGCGACGAGTCAATAAACTAGCCGTACGCGAGCTGCTTGCCGGTGTGCAAGAAAGCGACCATTAAAATGCAATCATGCGGCTCCGTTCCTTTCGACAGGCGTTCCGCGAACGTGCTAAAGCGCGCCTCGATAAGGATCGTTCGCGCGAAACGCGATGAAATCAATTTTTTCGTTCCTGTCCGGTCGGTAATGGGAGATTTAATTAAGATACAGGATCCACGTGGAAATAATCATCCCCTAGGAGGACGCACGTAAGCTAAAAACGGCGAATGAACGTTATTTCCGCGAAATCGTTCGCGACGCTAACTCAATGTTTCAAGGATCTAGCAGGCGCGTTGGAAGGATCGAACGGCAAGCTGGTTATCGTAGAGCGCGGCAACGTCGTGGCCGTGGATCCAGACCACCCGATGATTCAAGTGAAAGGAATAGAGTGTGGTGATTACTTTTGAATTACAATAGAATCGCCGCCTACGCGGGAATATTAATACCTCGTTGAGTAAACGCGCCGGAATGTGGATTCAGTGGAAAGTCGATAGATATACCTCCTTGTTGTTCGCGTCTCGTAGTGAAAACCGTTGATATACGTTAATTGCTCGTACACGATCGGCTATTTGTATACGCTCGACAAACGGGGGGATACTTTAAAGTATACATTATCGGTGGATGGGTATTAGAAGACAAAGCCGTTTCGAACAATGGATTCGATATAACGAAGAGAGTACATCCTCTGGTCTCGCGGTGGAAACATTTATTCCATCGATGAAAACCTTGGCATACATATTCTGTTTGTCACGAATCCCGATCACGATCCTTTCGTCGGATTTCATAGAAAAATAATAATCCCCCGGTCCCATCTCCGATTACGACTCCTTGAAAATCCCGAGCCGCCGCTCGCATGGCATCCAACCACGAGGATCTATTATATCCATTTATATATTATTTTCAGTGACGATCGATCGCCTGCATCTCAACAATTACACCTTCCCTCGATTCGCAATGGTGTACTTCGAAAGGTCACCGAGTGCCGGTGAAATAGGCCATATTCCGGGGCCTAGCTGGGGTCTGATCGTCCCTCTTTCTCTCCCTCTTTCTCTCTCACGCGATCAGCCTCTGCAGGGAGCGCGCAAGAGCGATTCGAAGATAGCGATGCCGGACGACTCACGTCATAATAAAATTAAATTCATATCTGGGATCAAGGGAACGCGATAGCTACCGCGACATGACCTCCCCGTTCATTGTAAGCAAACACGTATGTCCTCGTTCATCTCCTTTCTCCTACCTCCTCGTGCACGTCCCTTTCTGCCTGTCCTTTTTAACGTTTACCCGTCTCACTCTCACCGGTTTCTCTCTCCCTTTCGTCCTCTATCTCTTTCAGCCGCTCGTTCCCGCGCCACGTCCCGTCGTATCTCTTTCTCCGTCTCGAATAGTTTTGATTCATGAGAAGGGTGTAACCCGAGCATGCGTGTTACACGTGTGTGTGCGTGCACACCTTGAGGTGTGTATCACCCGGCTGGCTCTCCTCTCTGTACACCTCGTCCCGTTCTCGTCTCCGTCCTAACGCGTTCTTCCGACGGACAAGACGAAATCCGACACTGCATACCAGTAAACTCGACTTCCAACCCGGCGCCCACCCTCTTTCTTCTCTCGCCTTCCTCTCTGTCATTCTCTCTCTCTTTCTCCTCCACCATTCCTCCCACCATCGTCTACTTCTTCACCAGAGCCGCTGAAGACTACGACGAGGACGAAGACGACGACGACGACCCGTCTGGTCTCTCTCTCTCTCCCTCTCTTTACATGCGCTCGCGCGAGCGGTCCACGTTTGAACACGTGTCAACATGTCGGTTGACATAGATTTTTCGCCGCGATAGAACCTCGAAAAATAAGACGGGAGGAGGAGGAGGAGTAGGCGCACCGAAACGCGTCCGAGAGACGCTTGATCGACTCCTCTTCCCCGCCATGCTGTCCCACGGGAGTGCGAGAAAGAGAATCGACGATGGACGAAAGGAGGAGTGAATCCCCCCCCGAAAACCAGTTTGTAAGTTTTCGAAGAGGCATGCCCGTTCGTAAAACCACGGCCACTCTACTCTCAGGGCGCCTGCGGACCCGCGTTTAACACCGGGAGGCATAGTATTGCATTGTTGGGCCTGCTCCGTTCTTAAGATCGCTCCATCGTGTTTGTCCCTTAATTGATGACTCTCTTTCCCGCGAGTGTTATTAGTATTAAGCGACGATTAGCCGTGGACGGATCACGGTTGAATGAAATACACCGGTGAATACACCTGTTTAGAATTTTAAACCTTCGCGATATTTCTCCTTCGAAGTAGGACACCACCACCCCTTCGAATGCTTATTATAGTTTAGCAGCGTTTCGTATTCCTTCAATTTTCCGTATGTAGTAATTGTATATAGTTATCTCTAGTTAAAACAGTATATACGATTGAATATCGGTACGATTGTGGATATTTTTCCAAAGCGGAATGAAGGTGGAAAGTGGAATGAATATTCCTATTGCCGTTTAAAAAATGAACTTCGCAAAATGGACAGTGTGTTACATCGTGTTCGCTTTAAAACTACAACACATGTCAATAGATTATTCATTCTGTATGTATAAACATGAAGTGTACGCAAGCTCAGAAATGCATTTGCATTCCTCCTATCAAAATATTCAACCTCACCGGTTCGAAAAACCGAACCGAAACTTCGAAACGGCGCAATAAAAACGAAGCTCGTGAACTAATGTATTTGATATTCATAGTATTTCAACCCCGGCCCCCAAGGCATCTCGTTATTTTCCATTTGCATTGAAATTTCCGCGTATCAACGGGACCTCAAAGCGTGTCCTCGTATCGGGTAAATAGATCCATCTCACGAAAAAATTACAAGGAAACCGATCATGCTGGAACCGATTTTTTTTTTTTATCGAGGGTGGTTCCCCGATAGGTGGCCGATATAATTGACATTCACGTTATTTTCCAAACGAAGATCGTCGGACATGGGGCAAGCGATCCATTTCTGTCGCTCGATAATTTTCTTCGTACATTCGTTACATTCGCGTGAATCATTCGTTCGCGGCGAAAAGAGCAAGGTGTACACGTACGTATTACGTGTACCACGCCAGCCTCGGGTCCCCGGGTGAAAGTTGTGATATATCCGTTATAATTTCGTACGGTCGGCGTATTGCTTCCGTATGTAGGGACCATTTGTTTCGGGGAAAATGGCGCAATTTTGTCTCCCTCGCGCGCTGCTACAAGCGCAATACCTTCGTGGATATAATTTAAACAAGGGCTCTTTATGTAACACGGTCTATTTATTTGGGGTATACCCACACCGCTCCCGGCCCGTCGTATACAATGCCCATGCGAAACGTCACACAATTTCTGTTAAAACATCCTCGCCCTCTAATGGACGTGTCGACTCGCCCGCAGCTTCCGCAGACACATATGTATGTATATGTATATTATATTTTGCGGTTTCGGCCAGAAAACAATGCTCGATTTAACCGGCAATTGCTGGCTGATGTGCAGGACCCGCGCGGTTAGAATTTTTCGTGTTTACGCGGAACCACGGCGACACCGTTGCACGTTTATTCCGACTGAAAATCAAACGTACGAGATATTTCGGCGTTCGCTGTTACCTCGTCGAGACATTCAAATATTTTGCAGTAGAGAAAACTCGACAATCTCGCTAAAAAATGTAAAGGCTTTAAACGCTGAAGTAATATAACTATTGGCTGCGACACGTTTTCATCTGTACGGAGTAAGTAGAATATACAAGCTGTTATGTAACTGATGGTACTACATAAAATAAGTCGAATATGTGGAATAACATTTTTTCATTTGAGACTTCGTTTTCGAGAAAATCGACATTGAAAATCTGCCGGATACCTGTGCAATTGAATAGGAATTGGCCAGCGTGTCCGTTCATTGTATTCCGTTACTACTTACTACCATAGCTAATACACGAGTTTCAGATTACTTTCAAAATCGATTTTCTCGAAAACGGAACCTACAATGAAACTATCTTATTCTATACTATCGAATTATTTTTTATGTAGAATCACCTCTTACCCGGATGTGCCACTAATTACATGAAACCCTATATACTTCTAGACTCAGACGAAACATGTTCAGGAATACTTTGAATACAAATAGATCGATCCACAAAAAAACAATTCCAGTTGATAATTCCAGGTAAGCGTCATATAGCTTCTTTCCTAACTATTCGCGTGATACCAATCATCAAGAGACTGTGTCCGACCAGTTAAATCCACTGCAAGTGGAATCAGCTACTTGAGGCGTATAGGCGACGTCTGACAAGGTAGACTTTTTCCACTTCAGCGGTCCGAATAGAACGAGAGAATCGCTCGAAGAAATCAACCACCTCTGAAAAGTGACTTCAAACGAGCGCAGCATGACTATACGCTTCTCTTCTAAGAGAACACTTTGAAACGTTCGCCAATCTTCCGTCCCCAATTCATCGCAAAAAATCCCAAAGATAAGGCACCACTTCGTTCCCCCCGTAGAGTGTTACAATTCGCAATTTCATAAGTCGCGCATATGCGAGTAAATTGCACAGAAATGCCGACACACGAAATCGGCAACACGCTCGCCTCGTCCGACACCAGTACTTTCTTCTCCATCCCGTGCGAACTGACATACGAAATTTCCCTCGCTCGCCGGTCCGGCACTCTCTATGCCCCCCCCCCTCCCTGTCCCAACACTTCTGTCCCCAAGAGGACCCTCGTCTCGGAAAATTCGATTTCAAGGATTTCCCGGCGACAGACACGAGCACACGTCTTTCACGGAGTAGCGCGACACCAACGAACGACGACGGTGTCCTCGTACACGTACAAAAGCCATTGCTGGCTCTTCGTCAGCGACGACACGTTTCTACGTGGTACGTACTCGAATACTGTAATATTTCGGAACTGGACCGGGTCATATTATAACCGCTTTTCTATGTTTCTGCCACCGGAGATGGTCAAATTCGGGACGAAAAATTGTTAGCTTGAATTGTTCGGTGCAGACTTTTTGATTACAGCAAGTCATCGATGAGTATTCCCAGGCTCCTCGGCACTGTACATTAAAATTTCATAAACTAATGGCCATATGCAACTAAAACAAATACCATTGAATTCAGAATTCTATGTTCTATCACTGTGCTAAACGTCATTTAAAGGTTAGTGTTACACCTGGAGACATCTCCTTGTCAGTGCGAGGAGCCTTCGAACACTCATTTTTGTACTTCGCCCGGTTATCGGAATCGCTCTGTATTTTTTGCAGTATCAAGATGATAATAAATTATCTGCATAAGTATATTTAATATTGGCTAAGGAATCTAAAAAGAGAAGATTCATTCAAGCAAGACGGTAAAGGATTCGTGTAAGCACATATTCTACTCGATTCAACACTCAAGCTACTTTGGAGAGCACATTGCATCAGAGAATGGTACCACAGAATTACTGTACATCTTAGTAGTGTGTTCATCGAAAGCACACGTTCACGATCTTGAAATAAATATACAGGTTGGTAACGAAGAAGGATCTATGACTTTAGGGAAGTCCACTCATCGAGTGTAGGAAAAAATGTCTAATCAACATGGGCCCTGAAATCAATCCGTTCGAAGAACAATGCAAACCAGTTCAATACGTCTTCCTTCCATTTCAATACAAAACACATTTTCGGACCATAGTTCGATGTATACTTTCTATCACACCTTTCATATCTCGTATAGTATATAACCTTTAATTAACGTATTATACTTCTAAACCAATTTTTCGAAGAGACTCACGCCGAAAGGATTGATTTTAGATTAGATATATTTTGCTCCTCCCGGTGAGTACTACAAGTCGTAGACCTTTTTCCTTATCACCCTGTAGATTTCAAGTAACATATACATATGCCGCAGCCATTGAGCCACACGATAATATTCAATCCTCAGCAAAGTTCCAAGAAGTGTATGCAAAGTACTAACAATCAAATCGCAACAATATATTTACTCACCCTGTTTCGACGTTCGGTAGTCCACTAGGTGATCCAAACGTGGGCACAAGTTCCAGAGAGAATGATTGTAAAAAAAACCAAAAAACAAATCAAGATCCTTGGTGACACGGGGTTTTCTCTTGGTCCTTGCTTCTTCCCCTCTTAGGGGATGCGTGAGTGCGTGCTTGCTTGCCTGCGTGCGTGCGTGCGTGCGTGCGTGGTCCGAGCGTACCTGCGTGCTCAAGATCCCTCTCGCGTGCGGCGTGAGAACTCTCCTTCGGTGTTCGCGAAACGAGGTAAAAAGTAGACGATGATGAGACGAGACCAAGTTCTCCCGTCGCCACGGTTCGTCTTCTGCCCTGTTTCTCGGTCGTGGGCTCGCCCTCCTACCCTCGCTTTTTTTCTCTCTCCCCACTTTAATTGCCCTCCTTAATATGCGAAACGGCACACGAATTTCAATGGGTTCGTGTGATTATTAATTAAGACGTTCCACCGAATCGCAGTTCGAATGTGATGTATATATAAATATATATATATATATATATATATATATATGTACATATATGTATATATACACCGGTTAGGTGATCAGCACACCCAGGACCCTGGATGATTGGTCGTACTGACCGAATATATCTCTCCTTTCCGCGACGGCTCTGCTTAATTATCTATTCGAAGTAATCGTCGTCGTTCATTTACTTTGTCCGTACAGGTACACGATTCTCGGCGGCTTTTAAATATCCGCCAATGGCGGCCGACCGGGCTAATTAACTTCACGGTCGTATGGGTCCTCGCGTTCCGGTGTACAAAATTCACCGGTCACTTTTCATACAATTGAGAAATTTCACGGGAGAACAATAATTGTTATTCATTTTGTTTTTCCTTTGTTTTCAACACTCCGTATAATTCCGCACGTAGAGGTCCTAGCTTTCTTCCATCAGCCTTAAAAACAAAGGAAGCTCGAACTCTATTGCCAGGAGCAGCTGTCGTGTCAGATGGGTGTATTCCAGTCGACAACGTGTCGTATCGAAGAAAGATGTCCACTCGGCTGGCTGTCGGTCTCGGTCCCGTGGCAAAAAGTGTTTATCAACACGAGACACACGTCAGTCCTGCGTGTCGACGGGGGGGACGTCGATATCGACGAGTTTGCCAATATTCGACGAGTCTCGGTCGTTTCCACAGCGCTTTTAATTAACCTTCGTGGTAATCGGCGCACTCGGATCCGCCACCGACCCTGATGTTATCCTGGCTAGACGAGGAACGTTGACATCCCCGTTGGTCGGTAACGAGCGTTAGTTCGCGAATTCAATTGGTCACGCGCGAACAATTCAAAACATTCAGTTCCGGTGTATGCATTCTGCACGCTTCTCTGTATACCGAAACGTTCTTGCTACAAGCGTGCGTGCCAATCTGATCTTGTCTCTTCCTTTTCACTCTCTCTTTCTCTCCAGCTCCTCTCCAGTTCTTACTATCGATTACTATCGACAGGTGAATCTGAGTACGAGACAATCGTAGGATTTCGGACGGCCACGATCGAACAGGCCGGCACCGAATCGGAATCACCGAATCCGACGTCAGTGATTGACTCTGCCCTCTGTAGGAACGGTTGAGAGAGGAGGGATGTCTGTCCGCACATACGTCGGATTAATTACTCCAGCGGTTAGTCGGCACACTACGCTCGCTCGTGGCCAAGTAACCGGTAGTGTATACGTATATACGGGTATACACACCGCCCGGGCCCTCGAATTGCAGTTACTCGTGGCTGATGCACCGCAGGACGCATCTCGAAATCCGCACGCAGACGGCAATCCCGAGCCCGGCACTAGAAACACCCTCGCCGGCACTCCAGAGTACTCGATCGCACTCACGTCGACGGATCATGATGTTTCCAACGAGAGCACTGATTCAATGTAAACAACAACACACACAGAGATAGACACATACACACATACACATACACCGATGTACCACACGTACACGTATATACGTCGGATGACTGTATACGGAGAGCACTCTGTGGTCAAGGAATCTTGACGGGTGATCGTAGTCGTCGTTGACGATCGCGGCTAATCGTGTGCCCCCCGTACGCGATCGATCCCGGAAAATGATCGTCGACGACACTCGGGTAAAGTATCCTTGGCGGCTAGTAGCCGTTGACCGCGTGGTTTTCACACGCGCGCAACACCGGTCACCCCAAGCTTAAACACCGATCTATGTTACAGGGTAATGATAACCAATTGTTATCGAGCACAATCCTGGTCCACCATATTTACTCGCACCGTAAACATCGATCCACACCGTGAGATCACGTGGGTTTTCGATGTGAACTTTTCGAAGTTTCCCGGGTAATACGTATCGTTCAGTGATCGATATCGATTATAACCGGTCGATCGGTTGAATGTTGTCACGATCGTCCCCCGTACACGCGGCCGTTAACGAACGCGGACGAAAAAATCTGCACGCGAATCGGTCGTATAGGACCACCGTGATCCGGCCTCGGAACACACGCTCGTTGAACTGTCGTTCGGAGCAGCTCGGCCCGCGGTTTAGTATCAACGTTCGTTCTTGGCTGGCGTCGCGCCCCTCCCGGGACGCCGGTCGACGCCAATCGAGTGCGCGTGTACACCTATGTGCACGTACCTGCGAACCTGAGAGCGGAACCCACCTCTGCCTTTCCGCCACGAATCTCGACCGTGCGCGGCTCCCCGTGAACCTTTGTGTTTGCGTGTACCTTTTTCGGTTTGTATTGAAATTTCCGATAGGTTTCGAATTTGAAATTGTAAGAACAAAAACAGAACCGGTAGAATATAATATTAAAATATTTCCGGTCCGTGTACATGCATATTCGCATTTTATTAAAATCGTACTGATTTTAATTATAATTCAGATTTTAACGAACGTGCCGTAACAATTATAATTAATTATAATATATATATATATCGGTCCACAGGGAAACTAATTGGGATATATTTATATAATAGAAGATTCAATATTTTTATAATTGTTGAAATATCATTTGGCTTTCTTGGAAGTATGTGCGTTACGTATCTTTGGGTTTTTAATTCTGAATGAATGTTTTTAATGAACGTGATCGTGTGGTATTCGAAGATATTTTTATACGATTTATGTAATGCAGTGTTTATTGCAAGCGCAAATTTGTCATGATCCTATGGGAAATTCTTTTAGGAACAATAGCCAAGCGTAATCTGTTGAACTTTTTGTAATATTCTATTTTAGTTTTATTCCAGGGTAAATATTTATATGATACTCTGTTGGTTTATGAAACACGAATCTGTTGTTTATATTCAAGACCGTTTGCTCGTATTATGTTTTATTCCGTGCTTATGTGTAGTCCTAAATGTTGAGTTTTTACTGGAAAAGCAATGGTGACATGTAAATGGTATACCGAATTTCCAGTCCGCAAAATTTCGACGGGATCATTGGATTAAGTATTCCAAATATTTATATCTATCAAATTTGAAATTTGTTGTACAACGAGATACTGCGATTTGACAGTTTGCACTGTATATTATGAATTTTTTTAGCACATTTGTTATCGACATTAATACCTTTTAAATTAAATGGTGAAAGCTTAATATCTATGCATTCCTCACCAAATCAAAATAATATTCCACGAATGAGGATCAAAACAATAAATTCCAGGTAATAGAATAACACGAGGTACTCCATAATGCGTGTGCATGGAGTTAAAGTGTTCGTTCACGTCTGGTTAAATAATTGCTTGGACTTACAGTTGTAATTACAGATGAACCCCTTTATTGACTTTCAATCTGTTCCTATCCACGGCGTTTTTCTTTTCTGCAACTTTGTGCCCTAGAAGCAAATCGTGTCGGAATGAAACGGTTCAGAGGTGGAGTTGTACAAACGGTGAATAGATCAAAGCTTACCGGCGAGTACATTAAGGGTTTGCCTCTCAGGTAGCTCAATTTAACTGAAGAACAGCAGGTACACTCTCGGAAGACCAGACTCGTTTCCCTTCTCATCGTATTACCATACTTGAGTAGCACGCGCGGACAGCAATTGCGGAATTCACAGCGCTGCCATGACCTTGCTCCCGCTCTAATTGGCAGACGGGTGATCTAAGGTATCGAATTTAAGCGTTCGTTTAATGACAAAACTGCTATTATTCTTCACGGTCTCCTCGTCCAGCAGCATCTTGTTACAGCCTGATTGGCCGCTTTCAAGACGATCGATAGAACGAAGCGAAGTAATATTTAACAATGCCCTTTTGTTCTTATTCTTAATTTCCTATCCGTGAGAAGCAATTGGAATCGCAAGAAAATGGAAACACGTATACATATATGCTTAAAACGGTGTTTCGATTTCGTAATTATTAATAATAATCGCACATATTTATTTTTTTCCGACATTACAAGATATTAAACATTCATCGTATTTACCCATTCGACGTTTGAAGTCGACATATCGGTATTTTCATGATATTCCTGGAATATCCATCTACGCGATAACATAAAACAGGCTCAAACATACGAGAAAAATGTTTGTATATAATATTGGTCATACTGTATCTATGGAAATGTTTAAAAAGCGCGAATTACCACGATACAGCTCCAAGATAAGTATCGCGCAATCACCAAGTGAAGCGTGAGGAAAGAACAAACACGTCGATCCGATCAGAACCGACATTTCTTCATTCTCTACATCTATACTGATTATTACCAATGCTATAAACCTCTCTACCCAGATGGCAATTTAATAACTCTAACATTTCAACGAGTTCCCACTTTCCTGTTTAAAACGTCACCGTCAATTCTGCTCGAGGTTGATTAACGGGGTGCTTTATTAAACAAACAATCAGCGTTGGCGCGAAACGAAGCAAAATTGTGCGGTACTGTCCCACTTTTTTTCACAGAGCTCTCGATGAAAAATGGAAATTCTTGTTTAATCATTTCACGAGGCACGTAACGGCCTTGTCATTACGCGTATATTTCAGCACGGGATCGCTTTCGTTTCCTCTCGCACACGCCTCGATACGGAACACCGGCGGAAAGTATCGGCCGTGGAACTTTCCGAACATTCGATTTCGCCTGGCGGTTCAGGTAAATGGAGAGGGAGAGAGAAGCCGGTACGCCGCATGAAGTACCCACGCATATGCCCCCTTCCGCCCGTTGGGGGAAGAGATTTCATAGTCCATGTAGTTTGGCATCAATGCGAGATCTGGGGTTGGTTTCAGGCGCTCGCTCGCTCGCCCGCGCGCGCGATAAAGCCATTTCAAATTGAATAACAGATTTCTGAGCACACAACAAAATGCACTTGCCGGGGAACGCTTCTGAAACCTGGAAAAAGAAGGGTGGAACAATAGTACGCCGCTTTCCCCTCCCGTTTTCCATTTGGCCCGGCTGTCTACGCTTCCAACGGAATACGTACGAGACGCGGAAGATGATTGACACATGAAATTGCATCGCCTGGGATGCGTGCCGTTAAATTTCCGTTAAACTTCGTAATTAGAAAACTATAAACAGGGCGTGTACTAAGGGTAATTATAAAGTTCGGAGCAACGGTCGAACATTTACATAATGTAATGCTTCAAAAGTCAGCCTGTTTTTTGTTTTATCAATTGTATTTGTTACGACTTAACGCAGGTAGGCTATGGTTCAAACAATCGGCCCAAGACGAGTCGTAACGGGGGATTCTTGGATAGCTGTACATCACGTGCAGAACAGTCACTGTCCTAAGACCATTTCTTTATTGTATTTTGGCACTGACTCCCACGAATCCCAAAAACATACACCGGGGCCCACCTCTTCCTCCTTATACTATCACCACTTTCACAATATACACACCAACCAAAATCCTGCGTTTTCCACCAATCACAAGTCGATTCGTTGCAGCAAGCGTTTATGTATTCATTCATCCAGCAGTACACATTCAACCATCAAACATAACACATCGATCAGTCAGAACGCAGCTAGTACACACATACACGTACATCACAGTTTATTACGTTTGTATTAAAATTTAAGTGTGTTACAAAGTCGTGTCAAATCATTCAAAACTACATATGTGACCATCGCATCATTTTTCCAACGAGCACCATGGTATTAATTTACCAGCGAGCAGTGGCAAATCGAGTGTACGCTACATCAGTATTGGTAATTATATTTTGAATATTTTTTCGAGAAGACGGACGACGCGACAGCGTGTTACGATTTAAATATCTTCGAAATTGGAAATATAAACCATATATTAATGAGATCTAGTAAAATATTCTGCTTCATTTGACGCGAATGTATCTTTTAATTTGAAATGTAATGTAACATTTGCATTGCTAGCGCAATCCAGGATTCATTAATTAACTTATCCTGTAAAGTGTTCGAATTCGTTCCGCTCGAATCAAATCGACCGATTCGATCGAAATGACATGGTTGAATTTTCATGCATGAAGATATATCTGTCCGTGGGACATTCGAAACGGCACGAAGCAGATCGAAACGCGGAGAGTGAGTGGACAAGATCGGTCGAGGCCGACGGAAAGTATCCGACGAGTAATTAAGAGACCATCGATACATTAAGTCTGCATTTGCATGCAATTAATATTATACATCGTGTCGTATCCTTTGATCCATTAGCGGGTTAACGAGACCGGACAATTAAAATAAACTGGTTTCAGCATAGCATCTCGCTTCCATAAAAAATGTCATCATCGACGTTCCAACATTTACACGATTTTTTTTTTTTCATTTAGCTTATCAATATTTCGCGTAATAGTGCAAACGCGTTCGCCATTCATTTCTTTTTTGTTCATAATCTCGTCAGTGAATACAAAAATTGATACAGCTGATTAACGTACTGAATATTGCAAACGGAAGTATTGGTTTTAGCTCGTGAATATCCAAAAATGCTCCGTATTTAACTTCATCCGAAATTATTTACACATATCGAACGGCCCAGAGAGTAAGAGAGAGAGAGAGAGGGAGAGAGAGCTTTTTATCGCGCTACAAGCCGGTCCGACAGAATAGGATCAGAGAAGTTACCCGGTCACTCTATTTTTAACGAGTCGGCTTTAAAAATCACTAACGCACCGTTACCGGTAATAATTGCCGATGCATAAAGCGTCCATTGTTCCTCGATGACAGAGATATTATTTTAAAACACGCGCGAGCACAACCCGATTCGCAGCTCGCGAGGAAAAACAAAACTGCGTCCGGTATTTTTACCACAATAATCTCAAATTCATACGATCACTATTATCCCACCCCCCACCTCCCAAAACCCCATAATAATCGGGCGGTACCATCGCGCAATACATGCTCGATGCGAACGTTAATCACAGTATATATAGGTATATAAAATGCATTAAACAATAATTTACTACTGTTCCAGGCCCGTTTCGCGGAACGTTACCATGAAATTGGGTCAATTTATAAACGCTTCAATACGTAATTTTCCAGCACCATCGCGACCACCGCCGCCATTATCAGCGAAAATTTTAATCGCGTGTATACAACCACGTTACAAGATTACCGAGTGTAATAAATCCCCGTGCACGCGACAGAAACGTTGTAAAAAATCGCTCGGGGGCCTGGACACAACGCATTACCACGCGCTCCAACCCGACGAACGATCGCCTCCCCCCCTTTTTTACAAGTGTTCCCGTGGCTAGCCTCGAACTCGTCCCGATTCGAAATTCCGAGGAAGGAAATAATATTCCAGAAGTTTTCGCGGTTAACACGATTCGAAGGCCTGGTCACCGAGGGTATAAGGGAAGGCGACGGGGGAGGGTTCGACGCAGGCGAGAATTTTACGGTGGGAGTTTCGAAGCTCTCCGAGAGTCAACGACACTCGGCAGCCAGAAAGCGGACGGAGGTGAGGTTCACGCCGTTTGCTCGCGTTCGGTCCAAAGCGTAATCGGCCCACGGTGTTATGTACATGCCCTCGAGTCGGACGGATGGTTATACAGCTTTCCGCAGGTACTAAGACCTTGTTGTATGAAATTAGCATGGCCGTGATAGGATTGAATTTATTCATGTACGATTTAAACTAGCTGACGAGGGTAGCGCGCCTTTGTCGAGCGTCCTCGAGCCGTTCCACGGTTTCTTTCTATCCCATATCGTCTCTGTCTCTTCCCTCTTCTCTTTATCTTTCTCTTTCACTCCTCCGTGTAACCGCATCTGTGGTCTTCGTTCTCCGCGTATGAACCCTCTCGCGAACACTTATACGTGTGTTTTGCCCGCGACACGATCGGTCGCTTCTCTGTGCTGCTCGTGCAAAACCGCGCGCGCACGGCCAGTGGCCAGGCACGAACTGCATGCCCTACCGCGCGTGCCACTCGTGCATTCTTTGCGCCGATCGAACGTTATGCAGATCCGCCCCGAGGGCTGAATTTGTGCCTGATCGCTGCGGTACACACCATCGCAAGGTCGCGCATCAGCCGACAGAATGACCAAGAGAGAGAGGGAATGCGCTTTGCGCCACGTATCGCCGGTTCCGCGGGATTCCTGGCATGTCCGATTCACTTGGGCGGTGAAGGATTCAAAGGATGGACCACCGTATAAGCCTAAGAAACGAATACTTCGAAAATATTGACGATGGAAAGAATGTGGAATCGTGGTTCAGGTGTCTTTCACGGGGTTTCAACGTTCGTCCAGATTCGTTGATATTAGGTTCAACGATTATAAATTATCTTAAATCTTTCATTCCCAACTTATTATACACTCAGAAATATGAGAAAATGCACGATATTAATATATTATTTCCTGTATGGCTATAGTGGGAACGAAAGGGTTAGAACGGAGGTATTTAATCGAAGTAAGGTCCAGCTAAGTCGATATCACTTTTGATCGAAACGAAGCGCGCCGTATTACAGAAGAACCTAATGGAATAAATCGTTTTTTCGACGCATATTTTATCTTAAGTATTATGTAAAAATGGGCTAAATGGAACCTCGAAATACTGCATCGCTACAAATTTTTGCTCGGTCGCGAAGCTTGGTTCTGTTCGAGGAGGTCTGCTTTATGTGTACATCGTTCTTTTTGTTACAAACTGTTTCGTAGCATTTTAAGATAGCTCGGATGTTTCCTGGCACTGGAGTCACGTTCACTGTATCATTACCGAGTCGAAAACCTGGGATAACGTCGAAAAGGAATCTGAATGGAGTGCATTAATCGTTCTCGGTTCGTTATCGCATAAATTGCGCATTCTTGTCGCGAAGTGAATTTCCCGCGGTTCCCTAATCGAGCGGAAATGATTTAATGGTGTATTTAATCGGCGAATAATGTCGAACGATAAAACCATTCTTCGCCGTTAGCACGACGCGGCGGAGTTCAGCGTGGCATCGATCGATTAAAAGTCCAAAACGATCGATGAAACTTGAAAGACAAGCGATCGGCGCTGTTCTATTCGGAAAGTGCTTGTTTATTAACGTCAAATTCAATCCGTTCGGTAATTTCGACGAGTCATTTCGTGAGCTGAAATAAATATTGCAACGAGGATGAAATAAATATTGCAACGAGGACGCCAGTCGAATTAACAGGAAAATCTACTTTCGCTAAAATCGGGCGCCGTCGTCTGTTCCCGAAATGGCGAATACACGTGTCACGTGTACGTGTTCTCATAGAATCAGGCTCCGGCGTAGTATTTACGAACAACAGCGAACACGTGTCGCGCCTTACTAAACTACGTACTATCTCAACACGACAACGATGACATTAATTGGCCTCGGAATAAATCCTACGACGGAACGAAACTTTTACGAGGCGCGAACGGATGTCGTGGTCGCCTCATCTTGCGAACAAAAATGTTTGCTTGAAAACTCCTGCTTTGTCCTGCGATACATTCGGTTAACACCAAGCTCCGCTGTATTTCCATCAATTGATAATCCCATTTTATCGTGTTCATAAAATTGAGAAACACCCTATATACGTACACGACGAAGTATCTCAAGGTTCTAACCCGCCGGCAGTAAAATCTTAAAGTTCACTCGCGTTGGTAAATTAAAAGTCGCCCATCCCGGATGAAATTAAGAAGTAACTAAGAGACGGCGAAACAAAGGAGCTGGCCGTGAGACCACCGGTGTGCCGCGAGCTTGAAAAACGGTTCGCTGCTTAGCGGCCGCCCCCGTTTTCTCGCGTCCGTGTTCGAATGAAAAATTTCCCTCCTGAAACGCGGACCCGCGCGCTCCCAGCGAAATTTCCGCCGGACGGAACGAGCCGGAAAGGTCCTTAATGATAAAGTGTCTTTACGGTCGGACGTCTCGCTCCTGACCCCCGGGCCGGGCTAACTAAATTAAGAGCGGCAGCTAGCAAGCGCGAGAGAGCGCACTTAGCACGAGGAAACAACCGGGTCTTAACTACCGTACGCAAACAGCAAGAACGGCTGCGACAGGGGCGTCGATTAAATCTCGGACGACGATAATTCTTCTTGGCGATGACTCAGGGGCGCACGCGCTATCCTGGCCGACCGAGGTTCGACCGTCACCACCGAAGGGGGGACATTCCATTGTCCTGGGTGGTGGAATACGTTGGGGGAAGGGGATGACTTTACGTCGTTATTATCGCGGTCGTTACAACGACGAGCGATCCCGGTAAACCATGGAACACGAGCGACGTTGTATCGCGATACAGAGCTTCCGGCAATCTGGACTCCGCCGGATTTCATTTTGCGGAATTGTTTATGATCGTTCCGGACCGGGAATTGACGCGGGGAATTGTTAAGAACTCTGGACTTAGGTGATCGTAAGTGGTCAACGAAGCGTGATAGAAGATGCAGAGGTTCTTTTTTTACCGGTTCATCATTTAGGATGAGTGATGAGCATCGAGAAAAACGGGGTTCACTTGACCATTTCACTCTGTGTGCCCTTGGAGACAGAGAAGCTTAGACTCTTGTCTCTGTTACACCATGGTGACGGTGGTGGGGACAGCGTTCTGGTGCCAGGAGTCAAATTTGCCCAGTGCTGTTTTACACTCCGATACCTTTGAACCCTGTGTGTATATTTCATCTTTGACTTATCCTGAGAGGTCCTGCACGATCATCCATTTGCCTATGAATAACTTCTACAGTGAAGACTCCATGAGAGTTGGATAGGAAATTCCTCGTGAAAGTTTTGAAGCGGTCCTGTGTTTCAAACTCTCATAGAGCCTTTACTGTATCATCTTTTCAAGCTAAATCTCATCCAGAATTCCCTGTTGGTATTGCTTCTTTTATTAGAATTCAGAATTTATGCGCTCACGAACATCTTAATTCCCTAAATCCGTCGATGAAAATCGATTTATCGAGATAGCAATGCGAAGTAGTCGATAAAAATTCCGGAACGATTCCCTTGAAAGCGCATTAAATGCTGCCCAGATAAACGTTCTCGGTGTTCAAGATGCGTGGGCGTCCGTTTCTTATTACCCCAGGAGGGGTAATTGCCCGAGGGACTGGTGGTTTTATTACGAAAAGTCGCGTAGCCGGATATCTTTTTTAAATCAGTTTTTAATCCCGCCGTTTTATCGCGTCGCTTAATGTAACTTGCTCCCAGTGGATTGTAAATCCCCCACGGCCAGTGGATGATTCCCCGCGGCAACAGTCATTGCATCGTTAAATTTTCCATCGATAACAATACAACGGGCCAAGAACCGTGGCGCGAGTTCCGCGAACGAAACCGTATCCCGTTTCCCGAATATAAAAGCCCGGAACCCGCGAGTTCCTCTATTTCGTTCACGACCGTGAAAGGCACTAACGAACGGTCGGCGATGAAACTCTGTTCCTCGTCCCGTGCAACACCGTCCGTCAGTGTTTACCGTGAAAATTCATGGCACGGGGCCGTTTCGTTCCTCGCGAAAACGCCCCAGAAATCCCTACCGAAATTCCCCGGAAGTATCTTTCAACTTTTCGGACGAACGCCATAACTCCTCGGTGTTCGTTCATTTTCATATCGGGGAAAACATCTAAATCTCACGCGAATACCTGCACCCTGCATGGTGCCAGAGGCGAACCATAAAGCCGCCAAGAGCTAGTTACAAACACATAACTCTTTCGCCTCTCTCTTTTGCTCTCCCGTGTTGTCTGCCTCCGTTCGTTCCGTATCCCCCGATACGGACGTTTGCATTTCGACCGGACGTTTCTCGCGACGAAAACGACAATTTTCTCGAGTTTCCGCGGAGGAACTAGTCCGCGATGATTGCCGTCTGAGCGGTTTCGTATCAAGCATCTTTTCTCCTATTCCTCTCAAAGCTTCCTGTACACCTCGCCGACGACACGAAGCATAATAGGGTCGGCTCTGAATTAATGAGGCGCGTTTCTTCGAAAAAAAAAACCGTTTGACGCACGAAACTTTGCCAAGGATTCCAACCGTGTGCACGTCGAATCGGTCGGCTTTTCGTTTCCTCGACGATTTTCACCTCCTCGTCTTGGACCGCGGCTTTCCGTAGCTCCTTTCCATTCTCGGCGTTCGCACCACCGAACGCAGCCGACAGAAGCTCTGTGTGTGCATCGGCTCGAGTAGCTCCGCGACCGGTCCGATAATTATCTCGAACCGGAGAGGTGTACTATTAGTGATCGCGGTTTGACGTGCACGGTGGGCTCTTATCATCTCTCCTCGTTCCTACTGCTGGGGATCGTTTGCGTCTTTCCTCGTCGTTAAAACCGATCCTTGTGCCGGTCCCGCGTCGTCATTACTATGTACTTACGACACCGTTACGGAATAATTAATACATCAGACGATCGTGTGCAACGGATATCCCACGAGGTGATACGACAAGACGTGATTTTTTCCTATCTCCGGATGAAAATCGACTCGTTTGTGTCGTTTATACGATCAAATCTGATTTTGTACGAGCGAGAGTTAATAAGGATAGACAAGAGGGCGTTAAAGTGACGAATGTACTAAGCTCGTAATATAAACAGAACTTCAAGTCGTAACTTCTGAATGTTGTTACGTTAATACGGCTTTATGATATAATTATAACGTTATTATTTATCCTTCGCCATTAAAGCTCGTCAAACCTGCCGAATCGCTTAACTTCCCTGCTCGTAAAGTATCGTTCATTTGCGAGGTGAGTACAACGTGAGACACTTCTCCTAAATATTCGCGCGCCTCCCTCGAAAAATTTACATCCGTCGTTTTGTAACGCGAGTACGTCTGGGTACGAAGGGCACCGGCGATTAATTATCCTTAATTGGTGCGAACGCTGGTAGGGGAGGGGGAAACGTCGCGGATCCGCGCGGTAACAGGTTGCAAATTGTTTGAAGTCGCGGCCCGTGGAAGCGGAGGGACGTAAGTGGACTGAAACGTCCCACGCGGCTGCGAAATGGCAATTCTCTCTGCGTGGCGAACGAAAGACGGGGTGGGGGACAGGGTGGAGGGGGAGGATTAGGGGAAACGAGAAAGGGTGCCAGATAGTATAGAAAGGGAAGAGGCCCAAGGAACGGGGAAGGGGAGAGTCGCCCATCGCGTGCTACGAGCCGGTTGTGTAGCCGGCATAAATGATAAAAACGGACAGGAGGAGCGACCGGTTCGCGGCTAAACCTCAATAAGTGTAAAGACCGCATGCAAATGCTGACCAATTATAAAAGGGAGTCCCTGGCCTCGCACTCTCTCTTTCTCTCCTTCTTTGCCAGTGAAATATTATCAATTTTCGTCGCGCGTTATCGCACTCCCCCGCATTCGGGCGCGCACGTTGCTTGCATTACCTTGCGGGCTGTAAATACGAACGACGATATATGTACGTTCGGGTGTGCCGATCGTTCGTAAAGTACATCGTACACGCGTATGAAACCCCCCGCCATAATGCTTCATCCCGTATTATAGTTCCCGTGGTTCTGTCGTAATCCTCGAACGTCGAGGAATCTGACGTTGATCCACGGAAGGGATTGAGCAACTTCGAGATTCGACGTGCCTTTCGCAAGACAGGGAGAGAGAGAGAGAGAGAACCTTAAAGTAACGTAAATTGTAACTTGAAACGTTACGTATTCATTATGTACAACAGTATAGAAGCTAACGTAACGTTCTTTTTAACGAGTGTCAGTTTAATTTCAGGTTGAAATCTGAAGGTTGTACCGTGTCCTGTAGAAGCGTAGCGAAACCGATGCCGAACAACGAACATCCTTTTCTCATCGGTATGTAGAAAGGATTCCAACGTTCGGCGCGCTGTAAATTGTTGTTCTTACCTGTGTCGAACGCGTGATTCTCTACGTCGACAACATTCGGCGAACAAGGAAAAAGGAACAAAATGATCGGCATAGGCTAATTCGTCGTAACACAAATAACGAAACTATTCGCGGAGAGTTGTTGATAGGTAGCCCGGTGACAAGGATTAATGGGCGCTGCGGATCGGCGTTGCTTATTATTAGTAGTACTACCCGGCGTAATTAGCTATGGGGGAAAACGTGTAAAGCAATGATCGATTCGAACGTCGACTTTCGAGTCTTGGTCTCTCGGTCTCTCCTCGGCGGAGGCGCGCCCGGGTTCCTTTTTCTCGTCCTCTAAAGAGGCTCTTCTTGCCCGGCCGGTATTCCTACGGCGTTTGCGACCGTCGATCTGACAGTGATCGAGCACTGTCATTCGAGTCGACGGCGCATACCTTACAAGATTTTGTACGCGCCGGCAATTATGCTATCTTGGGAATGCCTTGTATCACTCGATTCTCGCTTTTCGCGGCATTAACAAAAGTACGAACATCCCCCGACCGGCTACTGGAAACGATGCGGTATGCCGAGGCGTAACCGGATGAGGGATGTGGGCGGGGGATAGAGGAGGATGGAGGGGGAGGTTATTCGCGGTATTGCCACACCACCAAATATGAACCGAAGCTTAATTAACGTACAAGCAATTAACCGTAGAATTATCGTGGCCGGTTTTGCCAGGACGATTATCGGGAGGAGTGGGATTCCTTGAAACCGGAACGGAACGACGACGCCACCGGGAGGAAATTATTGCGTGCGTTTTTGTACCCCCCCTCCACCGATACACAACCCTGTTACGGCGGGATCGCGCGAGGGAACGAGTACACCAGACCCGGTCAGTTTTGAGGAGTTCGCGGGCATCGAGCAATTCAGACACTTTAATTGTTCGTACAAGGAACAAGGTTTTTGTTTTTCGTCGGAACTCGTCGAACTCCCGTTCAAATATTAATATTTAATTATGTCTTTTTCATCCGGCTAGTAGCTCCATGCAACGGCATTACATGTGGGGGATATACGGTGGATGAAGATGTAACGGGGGGGACTAATTTTTAAATTTTATTTTTCCGAGCCGCAATTTGGCCACCATGGACATACGCGCTACGCTGTATTTCGAATTTCCTCGCTGTCCTAAAAGGATACTCCCGGCAGTCTAAAGGTTAAACCAGAAATCGATTGTACCACGATAATGTATTACTTTTCCCCGGTCATAGAAACGCTACATACCAAGAAATATTTCAAATCATTCGCCGGCTTTATCGTCGAGCGGACATTCTTCGAAAGTTTTGTCAAAATAAATCCCGTCCGAAATTCGTTTCCGATTTCCTCGAGCAAGCCGGGGTTGCGAAGGGGGGCGGCAACTTTTCGCGGATTATTACCGCTTTGAAAGCCAACGGCGCACACGGCCGGAATCCAGTCGAACGATTCGCAACCGTGAGCGGACGGAAACGCGGGAACGATCGACATCACCCCCTAACCCCACCCCCCTCAATCCACGATATACACGGACTTTTCACGAGGCCTCGAGCCGGCAGCGAAGTATTCGCGGAATGTCGTCGCGATCGTTCCTCTCCCGGCGGGAACGGCGTCGGGGGGCCACCGGCGAAACTTTTTGAAACAGAAAAATTAGATATCCGTTGTGTCTGTCGGGGAGATTCGTTGCCTTCCCCCCTCTCCCCCGCCGCCACGCGAATTTCCTTGGTGAAACGACGGGCGCGGAACGAACGGGAAACGGAGGATGAAGGTGGCTGGAGGAGGAGGGAACCACGGGGCTGGAAAAGAGAGGCGTATGATGTATGGGAGTCTAAATCGAATTTTCGTTCGTTTGTGGAACTTCGTTTGCCCCGAAGAGTACAAGGCTAAAAGGATCTTCCCGGGGCCCTGGGAATGAAATTTTTCCGCTATCCGAGAAAACTTAACGGCGACGGTTCGCAGTTTTCGGCCCTGTGTTCCGCCGTGCTTCGGCTCGTCGAAGAATACCTTTTTCGCGCGCTCGTTATCACGATGTAAAAATTAATCAAAGTTTCCGCGGCGGAGGGGAAAGGGGCGGGGATGGAGTTCCCGTTTAAACGCAAATTTCGCGGATATCGTCGCCCCGGGTACGGCGGTTAGTTTATTATTTATACGATAATTATTAAAACCGGGGGATTAAAAGTTCTGTCGTTGCGGCGACGCGAGGCCCCCGGCCCTGTCCATGAGGCGAGCCGGCCAAGATTTCACGGACGGGGAATGGGAGGACTGTAAAAATTAAATTAATAAGAGACGTTGCTTCCCCGTGGAAGATGAAGACGACCTGATTCAGCGAAATTCGGGACCGGGTGGCTTCTTCCTGTTTTTCTATGTTCTCGTTTTTTCTTTTCCTTCCACGGTCGGGTGGGGGTCAGAGACCTTTGGCTGTCGCCGACGTCGCAGCTATTCCTTCGTCCCCAAGGATGAAGGAGCAGAGAAGCTCGATAAGGGTAGATGGATCTTCTAACTGAGTTATAAACGCGACTATAAAAATCAAATTTGCGGCGTCTCCTCTCGACCAAATTGGCTTAGATTATTCCAATCTATGGGAAGGGGGAGGGGAGAGGTCGTGGTCGTCTTCTACAGCAATTTTCTGTTTGCTTCGTTTCACGGCTACGCCCCGACGCAACCCGAATCAGTGTACAAACAATTGCCCGTTTGCATCAGTTACGTACAAGCAAATGCGAAATTACAGATTGTCATTTCTACTTTTCCTATTCCCTTCGTTCGGCGATAATATCTCTCGATAAATGCGCCGTGAAATTTGAAAATTTATTGTACGGTTTCCAACCGTTCGAGAAGAATGTTTGTACAATGTGTTCCGTGACAGACATTGAAATTTTTGCTCTTGAAGTTTGAAAGCTACAAAATCTTCGGCCACTCCGAGGTGTGCTTTTCAAGAACGTTTCGCGTTCCGTGAAGCCATCGCGATATTTTCAAGCGACCTCGCGCAACGTAAAATCGTCGAGTAACAGACTGTTGAGTCGAATCATTTCCTTTCCTTTCGGTCAGCCAATTTTTGAGTACACGAGCTCGCGAACGTTTCTTTTTTTTCTCTCTCTTTCTTTCCCCCATTTGGTCGGTGAGCGGCGGTTCTTTACGAAGCATAAAGCCCGAGGAACGCAGTTCGACGAAACAGTTCCTGCCGAATCGGGTACGTACCATGCCAGAGACGAAAGTCAGCCGGCGTTATTCCACTTCCAATAAACGGCTGTGGTCGCCAGGCCACTGTCAATCTTTATGAGATTTCGTGGTCAATGGAGATAATTTAGAACGGCGTCATTGCGCCGTTCCCATGGCGCACGATTTATTGCCGGCGTTTATTATGAACGGCCACGTACCGTAACCCGTTAAGAATGGTTGTTGCAGAGCCCGGGATGCAATCGCGCCACGGAGAAAGAGGCCCAGGCTCCGTCGTGCAACCTCGCGTGTGTAGACGTTCCTTAAATAGTATGCAGATTTTAACTGCTTGTTCTGTCAACGATATTATTTTATTGAACGACTGGTTTATAAGTGGGAACGTACGGTACAACCACCCTCCCGGCTTTACGTACAAATCGCTGTTTTTTTCTTTTTAATCGAATTTATCGATCCGCCGAGCGATATTAATTCTAGCGATTCGTGGAAAGCCAGCCAATATCAACGCACATGGTATCGTCACGAGCGACCAACGAATATTCGATAGACCTTATTTTATTGCACGTGACATGTAAGGTCGCTCGCGATATCAACGTCCTGCGACCCGCGATTTTCAAATAATTTACACTGGAATTTTTCATTATGTGTATCATTAAACGTGTAATTTTTTCCCATAGAGGGTATTATTTTCTGCGGCGCGGTATAGCTCGGAAATCTAATAATCTATTAATCTCTTACGATCCACTTTAGGAAATCGTACGAGCCCCGTAAATTTTCCCATAAAATTTCTTAAGATATCTCGTCGTGGACGTTTTTTGCTCGGTCGTGTTTTAGAAGTCAACGTACCCTCGAGATGGGCGAAGAAATTGGACCGGATCCTAATTTAACGCTATTATCTCGTGGTAAAGGTGAGGCGACGCGAGTGGACGATCGTTGTCGCGCTGTTCCGACCAGAGCGGTGCAATATAAAATTCCGAAGGAAAGTGTAACGGAAGCGATTTATAGTAGGCGACGGGGGCTATCCGGAGGCAGTTATGATCCGTTGCCAATAGCTAATGCGACGATGGCGTGCAAATCGACGTAGACGGGGCATAATTCAGTTGACTCGAAGTTGGCTGCGGCCTGCAGGTATCGATCCTGAATCTCTGCATAAGCTTATTGCACCCGCTGCAACCTGGAGCGGGCGGTCGGGTCGGCTGCAGTTACGCGGAACCGAAGCTGCAACGAGTCGATACGCAGATGCGCCACCGGGACGATTAAGAAACATGTTCCAACGTCACGGAGTTCCGGCGATAAAGCGAATAATGATTCTGTCCGTTTTCCAGGCCCCGGGTTCCCATCGACCCCATTTGGAAAACGAAACTCGCCGAGCGTAGCGTTTTAAAGTGACTGAAAGTCGATCGTCGGATCTTCCAGCGGGTGACGTTTTTTGCAGAATTAACGGAAGATCGTTTCACGTCTGTGATTACTCGCGGGGATAACGGTTTTTGATTTCCTTGTGGAATATGCAAACAATTACGGGGGAAACAATTAACGAATTAAGAAGTGACAAATATCTTGATGATTCTACAAATGATATTCATTGAGTAGCTGAAGCAATAATACCGGAAGCGTTTCTGTACCATTGAAAGTAAAAAATCAATTATAATTCTTAAAAATTATCGTCACTATAAGAACATCGTAAAAGGTACGTAGCTGAGTATCTTCGTTGAAACACCATGTGTTAGACCGTGGACTAATTCAGCGTTCATAATTCAGCGACGCTCCGTACACGGCCGATCGTGTCCACTTTAGCGTTTATTAATTTTACAGTACGGGGCACGATGCGCAGTTCGCGTGGAACCGTAGCCCCCGGGCATATCAATCGCTCGCCCCGTATTCCGCAAATTGCTGATCTGCTTGGAAATGACGCGCGTCGGGCAAACACCGGGCAAGCAGATCGATGAGCATAAACAGACAAGTGAGCATAAGGCTAGCAAGTAACGCGAGACTAACGTGTATAGGCGCATTTGTTTGCGAACAAATATAGCCAGGGTTGTACGATAGAAAATTCATCCCCGTGCAAACGATAAAATAATATCCACTTGTCGCCAGTCGGGGGGTATTAATCGATCGCGTGTCACGGAAGAAAGCCACGACGCGACGCAGCGCTGCTAGAAACTCGTTCGAAACGATATCTAAATATTCATGGAGAGCGAGAGGAAGAAGGAGAGAAAGAGGAGAAAAAAGTGTACGGAATGGGTACGAGGAACGTAATCCGGTTGCGAAGCTACGATTCAAAGGGGTGCACGCGTCGATCGGATGCCTTCCGGTCTGGAAGAAGTCTTTATGGAGTCCGCGCGATACACCCGACACGTTTTATGGATATCGATCAAAAGCGATAAGAGGGGCGACGATAGAATTTGCGTACGCGCATAGAACGTTTTTGTATTTGGTAATGACCACTGGATCGGTATCGATTTCCAACAAGCCCTCGCTTTTAACCCTAAAGTAGGCACATGGGATCACATCAATTTACTTATTTGGCTTTGTTTCCTGTAAAAGTGATAATTGTCAATTATCAAACCGATTCGTTTTTTTTTACATTTCAATAACTCTTGGTTTAATTATATTTTAAAAAGAAGTGTTTATAAACTATAGTGATGAAGTATCTGTAGTACCACTGTAGTAGACAAGTGTAGTTCGCAGGTTAACGCGTTGACTGCCGTAGTGAAAAAAGCCGTACGTAGTCAGACACACTTTATTTCGTTTCTGTAAGTTATGAATCGTCGAAAATATATGCCCTCGGGTAATAGACGGTTAATATTACGGAAAAATGTTGTAACAGTATAAATAATCCAGCTTGGTTTACAATATATTGTACATGTTACCCATATTTGGGTGATATGGCAGTGAAAGTGTTAAAGGTTAACGCTAACCACCTACCCCCGCGCACTCGTGATTCCTTAAGGAATCGTAACCGGGCGTTCTCATCGTGCCTCATGGAAACGTGACGGTTTTATATACAGTGGCCGGAAATCGTGTTTCATTTCTCACGTTCTTCTTTACAATAGCCTCTCGAGCAACTTGGTCCTGGCGGTGCGCTCCAACTTTTAATGGGTGCAAACAACCCCGGCTCCCCGCGGTTGGCCAACGAAATCTCGTCTCCCGCAGCCACTCACTCTACGCCCGGATCAATCGCGCGCGCGCGCGCGCACGATCTCCAGACGATGTTGGTGTCAACGATCCGGCATGGGACCGATTTTAAATTCGTCGATCGCCCGAGGCGACGAGACGTTTATTAATTTAATCGACGGTGCGACCTGGGCACGATGCTTAATTAAACGCGAGTCCCGTCTCGTACGGCTCGAAAGGTCGCTGGGGTCAAGCGGATAGGCTCCCGAACGAAATGATTAACTCGAAAATAAATTAACGGGACCTCGTAATGGTAACCTACTACTAGCTCCGCTCTTTTTACGTACAAATTACGGACTGTATGTTCCGACCTGACCGAATCGAAACTAGGGGGAACAAAAATGATACAATGGAACAAGAATGTTACTAGTGGCAAGGACCACGCTATTAACACTTTGACTACCACATCATCCAAATATGGATGACACGTACATTGGAAAGAAGGTTGGATTATTTAAATACAGTTAGAAAATCTTTGCGTAAAATTAGTATGTAGTTAGCTAGTTTTTCCATCGTGCCCCCTCCCCCTTCCCCTGGAATCACTGGCGCCTAGATCAACGGGCAACTCGGAGCCGAGTTCGCGGATCTCCACGATACAATACGCAATATTATGCGACGGTATTCAGCCGTGAAACAATTATACCGTTTCGAAACGCGGCCGACGTTCGGCCTCGTAATCGTCGTAAATCTATTTTCGCCGTGGCCATTGTTTGCCGCGCATATTAACTCGTTAGCCCCCCTCCCTCTGCCGGATTTCTAAACAAACGATACGCGGCCGAACGCCTATAATTTCCCGACTGTGATCCTCTTGTACGCACACTCGATCCTGTAGGACGAATTTGGGAAAATACCACAGACGCTTCGAAAAATTTGTTCGTATTAAATGGGGATTCGAAAAAAAAAAAACGTTAGTATCCTGAAGATAACGAATGTAAAATTCGAATGATTTATGACACGGTCGCAGTGGAATACATGCATCGGGTGAAAATAATGAAAACAGGTGCTCGAGGAAGTTCGAGATTGCGCGTGGACCTTCTCGTGGAACGAATCGTACTCCCACCAACGCCCGAGAGGTTAAGAAAAGTACCCCGCGAATGGAACGTCAACGTACCAATCGAACTCTGAAACGTTCAATTCCGTCGGTCGTAAAGTTTTTCGTGATCCGTGAGAATCGCGGAAAAGAGCAGAAGCCTCGTGACGAATACGAACCTTCTCTCGCTTCTTTGGGACGCCTTTTCTGAGCTTTTCACTTGTCCCCCGCCCCCATTTTTTTCTAATCCCTGCGCCATTGGAAGCTCGGTTGGTGCTCGTCCATTGTCCACGAGACGAGTGGCCCGCGGGGAGACTTGGAATCTATTCATCCGGGGCAAGATTGACGGATCGTCTTTCACGACGAATCAAACGACGATAAAATCCGTCCGGAAACGAATTCCTCGGCAGAGAATCGTGGGGAGAAATTGACTTGCTCTGATTGCGAACCGGAGGTGTATGTATACGTGATGCAAACGCGGGGATTAGATACCTTCTGTAGACACATTCTTCGGAAAAAGATTCATGATCTTTCTCGAAGCATATTTCTCCTGCAATACCATAATATCCATGTAAACGATACTACCATATTTTCCTCGTTCGGCATTTGGTCTTCCTTGGTTCAATGCTTCCCCACAATATTAGTTACATTCTAGAACTACAGTAAATCATCGATGAGTGCTCCAATGCTCCTCGGCAATGAACATCAAATACTTCATAAACTAACGGCCATATGCGACTGAAACAAATATCATTGACTTCAGAATTCTAAGCTCTATCACTGTGTCAAACCTCATTAAAAAATCAGCGTTACACTTGGGGACCTCTCCCTACCAATGCCGAGGAGCCTTCGAACACTCATCGATAATTTTTTTTCATCGAAAACAGGAGTTCCGTACAGTATCGATCGCTGTTACCCTATCTGTATGAATTTTCCGTTTATTCGCGTGAAAAAACGCTCCCGTTCGAAATGACAACGGTACCACTCTCCTCGTTCAAGCAGCGTACAACCTGCAAAGGCCGTGTCCCTGCGACGAACGTTGGGTGGCAACACGCGAATTGCAATTTTCTTTCCTCCGTAGTAAACTGATTTACACTCGTTGATGCGAGTACCACTCCACTTTCATACGGAACTCTTTCATCCACCCGACGACGGCCCGTATTCTCTTGTCTGCCCAGAATTCCCCACGTGTCACAGGACCACTTTATTTTCTGGCAATGGGAGCTGCTTCTTTTATTCGACCTCTTTGTTTCCTCCTCCTTCTATCCGACGTATACACGGGACCCTGTACCAACGGGTTGCACGACAGTGTGTATTCCCCCTCTTTGTCCGTCCAAAGGGTCTTTCGTTTCGTTTCTCTTGTCTCGCGTCGAGTGCCGTTCATCGCCAATTCGGAAGACACTGACATTTCCCCACGGGCTGGCGTCGCCAGGCGAAGAGTCGATCGGTGATTTCGCTAGATCGGCGAACCCTCTCGCGCAGTCCCCTTGCGCGCAAACGCACGCGCGAATCCAGTGCGTAACGCGACATGCGTATTTGGATTTCATTAGCATCGTCGCAATTTAATTAACGCAGTCTACTCAGGGGTGGGGGTGGGGGAGGCCGAGATAACTGAAATACCAACGAACCTGAACGTTTAACAGCACCCACACTAATTCCCCCGCGGGCGTGTACGCGCCACTGCACGCGCGCGATTCTGTATAACGCGTTTTATATCGCGCGAAGACTCAGTGCTGCGCGATATCGCGGTGAAATAAAAAGGAAATTTATATTTCGCGCGATCGTGTCCCGAATCGGTAAAGATACGGGGAACCCAGCAGTAAAAATGTCACCGACAAAACTCCAAGCGTTTCGGTACATCCTGACTGTATGGAGTTCTCGAAGGATAATGGGATATTTACATGCTACAATGATAGTCAAGGATTCATGGACTGGTAGTAAATATAAAATCACCTGTGAAAAATGGGCAAGGTGCAACTCTACATAAATATTCAAAATTGTACGATTTAAGTTTCTGATTTGTAGATTATTAACCTCCTAATGGATGAATTTAGCAAGGTAGAAAAATTGTTTTTTCTTATTTTCTAGATGTATCTATTTAAAGTATATTTATAAATATTAACATCGATCAGTTGGTGAGGTACCTTCTTTTTCGTTGGAAAATTCCCTAGTGGATATTTATTCGCAACAATGTTCGCTATATCTGTTCGGAATCACATTCGTTAATCCGACATTTGAATGGTATATTTAAAATCCTTAGAGGCAATAAGTTATAGATCCATGTGGCCTTCATCTTAAGCTACCGTTAACCCTGAAATCATTCGTTTATACACCGTCACGCACAAAATACATCGTTACCGAAACGGACAAGCCTTCCTTCGACACCCAGTAGGATACGAGTCGCAGTTTAGTAGTGAGCGTGAACCCTCGTCCACGAGCACAGACTTGGTTGCACTCAGACAGTCGTGGCAGAGGTTCCTTTGAATCGAACCACCGTGCAGCGGTTATGGACGTCGTCCACTTTGATGTTCGTACCGATCCCCTGGAATCGGCCGGTCCGTGCCGATGGATTTCCACAAAGTAAATGTCGGCGGCAGGTGGCTGCTGGCCGGGGCCGGTGTGCCTCCACGCAATTCCCTCCGCGAAATTGTCGACTGCGTAATCGCAGCCGGCCTTTACGCACCGCGGGAGGCTGGCCCGTTTGCGTTGCATTCGCAATAAGGCTATCGTGTGTCAGAAAGATTGCTTTCTGTGTGTGACGCCCGATCGAACTCCCGTGGTGTGTATGTACCCTACCCGTACTGAAACACACGATGGTTTCCGTGGTCCTCGAGGATCGTCTCGCGTCGAATTTCTCTATCTTGTTCCTTGAATGTGACAGAGACGCCAGACGTATTCGGTAGTACTTGACTCTGAAGCTTCTGAATGTTTATTCGATAATTAACTCGATAATTCACGATGAGCACAGGCTCGTAAGAAATCTTGTAGATTTTGCTACAAGCACACATACGAATAACCCGATTAGTATGCAGATTTTTACATTGGTTTTTGAATTAGCGCGAGGTTCCCAACATTTTGCGAATAGTTTCGGGACGAGCGTGCGTCAGGTTGTGGAAAACAGTAATGAGTACAGCATTCGTTAACGTGCAAGAAATTCAGAGAACATGTTAATTATGATAATCAATCGATAATTTAATTTGGAAATGTAGTCTCTGAAATACAGCTTCTAGTTTACAAACGGTAACCGTAATTATTTTTTATTTTCTATTCTAATAGTAGATCCGGAATGTTTCAATTGGGTGATGAACCGACGACTGACGCGAAAGTCCAAAATTAGATATGTAGTCTCCATTATGGAAGTGGTAATGGCGTTTTATATATTACGCTTTCGCTTATATCGCGTCGATGGACAGGGGTTGGAAAAATTTACGGTTTCTTATAGTGTAATAATTACAAATGATTGCAACATGTCGCCAATTATTGTATAATCGACGATACGAAATTATTGCAGGGCCGTTTCGGTAATTATTGAAATATACAATTCTATTTATTATGAAAATTAATAAGCTCACTCGTACACTACAACAAATTGACGCGATGGTATAATGGATAAACGTACCATTGAAAATAAATTAATTCACGGAGCGGTGTTTTCATAGTATAGAAAACATTTCGATTCCCGAGCATGATTACAATACATTTCATCGCATCCCCGCTTGCTTTCCCTCGATACGATTTCCAATCGCCAACAATCGAAATTTCGATCACATCCAAAGCCGTCCAGAATTAATTTTCCCAACGCTCGTTTTCGAAATTTGAAACTTTCTTCGTCCGCCGATTGCACGAAATAAAATTTCACGCCCTGTAATTCAGACACACTCGCACAATTATCATTACATATACAACAAACAATTAATCATTCGGCCCCGCCACGAAATACAACGGAACGATTCACCGGGAGCGCGATTCGATTCGGAATATCGCAAGAAAACTCGTCGTGTACGAGGATCGCGATTACCATACCCACGACTATTCGATGGGAGAAGGGGTCAGGGGGAGGCATAAATAACCGCTGCCCGGAGCGGCCCGAGTGGGGGGACTTAAGCGCGATAAACAAACGACCGAGAAATTATTATTAAAATGACCATGGTACATGGGACAGCGTAAATCACCCGGGGACCGTGCACAAAGAAGCGGCGGAAACCGCGAGTGCACGCGCGCGCCGGCACGGTCGTCCGACGAAAAGCGAGGGGCTGTGTCGTCGCGAATAGCATTCATGGAAGTGGAGTTGAGCAAACAAGGTGTTCTTTCAGGGACAAGAACTCTCTGTTGGATCGAGGGAGCGGCGGCTTGGATGACACATCAACGCTGGTTCCTGATCGCGATCGCGGAACGACAAAAGATCATACGAAGTCCCCGAGTACCTATATACCGCCGCGGTGCGTGTAGCACATCCGTGCGCTCTCGGTGTATTATAACCGCGTGTGGTCCTTTATCGGACCGGGCAAAAACGATGCTCTCTCCCCCGTTACATTGCAAAATCTCTCCTGCTCTGGGGAGGTCATTGTCTACCAGGATCAGCGACCTGGACGACGACAACGCACGGCCACCAATCGCGCGGCCGAAACCGTCTGCTCGTCTCTGTTCGATCTACCACCACGGAGCAGAGGCGCACATCGATGAGCCTTCGCATCTTTGCCACCGTTGGTAGCCGGTGCTAGTGGAGATTGATGCGCCGGGAGTTGAAGGGCTGTCCGTCCGTGAATACGTGAGCACCTGTCAGGTGCATCGGGAATTTCAGCTTCCTGCATGCAAGCCCGCTTCTATTCTCGATGGACACCGGCCACGGCCACGGCTCGATAAGTAATGCGGAACGGTGTAGGTGTTGCTGCGGTGGACAGCGCGGGACACGGCACTTACGATCCTCGAAAGGCACCCGTGTAGCCCTCCTCCTCCCGTTCGTTCGTTCGTTCGTTGATGCTCTCCGGCCGATACAGGGTGACGCGGTAATAGCGTTACGAGGGAATCGTGGCTGTGGCAGAATTGTCGACGGCGGAGAGAAGGGAATATAGGCGACCGTGGAGACGACGACGATGCGCTCGGCCGCGCCGTCGTTCGTGCGGGGGTGGGAGGAGATAATGCAACGTGTAGCCGGCTGCGACGATGTATTACAAGTTTCGAGTTGGTATAACGTGTAATTGGGTTAGAAATTTATCGTTTCGCCACGGGAATACGGTAACTTGCCGCTCGATACACACACGGTGCGATACCGGGTGATCACGAGGGTTCGTCGGCTCGATGTAATTTAATTGAAATTTTTCGATCGTCGAGCCGCGGATGTGTGTTCCGATAATAACGCGATATAGGACGACACGTTCGCCGAAGTGTACATGGGGGCCGATGGATTCTGATCTCGGAGATCAAACTTTGTAATTACACTTCGAACGCATCGCAGCTTCCAATAATACCGGTGAACAAGGGTGCTCGAGCACCTGCCGCGAAGTATGATACACTTCACGCGATAGAAGTGCATGGATACGGCAGCCAGAACTTGTAGAGAGAGCGGCGGAAAGTTGTAGCCAGACTTTATGTGTGGAAACGCGGAGAGAATAATATATTTTCCGCGGACCAGATATGACAGAGCGTGCCAACTTTGGCGGAAAGATGTAGAAGCTTTATTAGACGAAGCGTCTAACTGCACCGGAGGACACTTGATGAAAGAAACGGATGGATATTAATCCGTTTTCGGAACCAACGGACACGAACTAAATATTTTCTGCCGGTAATATTGGTAAAATTTCGAGAACAGACATTGATTACGATGTAGTCGACCGAAATAGAAGTTTCCGTAACGATCGAACATTCATAACGGTTCACCGAAATTCGCGTTTCATGGAATTCCGGTTCTATGATTGTAACATCAGGATATATTTTGATCCTTTCGGATTCGATATCAATTAACCGCAATTTCTCTTTGACGGTCCCTCGATCGGTCCAGTAAAAGCTGCTGATAGCTTTTCACCGGGATTCGAGTCCAGTTCCCAACGTCCGAGCTCGTCAAACACCGACGAAGGTTTTCTGACGGAATTGATTTTCCGGCTGACGTATGTGCGGCTCCCCTACCCTCGATATGACGTCCTGTGTCATTAGGTACGTCGCTATTCATTAAACTGACGTTCCGGCACTTCACCCGGTCAACCGATAATCGATGTAGACGCATGCGACGTCCGATCGCGTCGGTGAACTTTGTTCTCCTGTTTTCCCCATCCGTGGAAACTGAATGTCCCACGAGAGATCCTTCTGATTTCCAGACGGCGTGATCGGTCGAGTACATCGGTTATTTTCCAAGCGTTACACAAATAGATTGATCAGCTTCCTCTAGAATTAACACACCCCGAAAAAATCTACCTCTTTATCAATTGATTTCTAATCTCTACGTACTCGTTGAAAATCTCTTCGCTTTTTCGGCGTGTTTCAATCGTATTCGAGGAAACTGTACTGTATTACGCCTACATATCATTGTCATACATCGAAGATTCCGGTCCCAATCGCGTAAAAAGGTATACCTTTTTTCTCATTCCGCTAAGTGCCGCTAATCGCCACATCGAAAGCAATTTCCGTTGAGGCAATGGATCGACGAACCCCAGACGTGATAAATTCCTCCGCGTGTAGGCGTCGATCGATACAATTCCTAGACGGAATCTCGTAACGTTCAGCTTCCGTCTAGCAAACGACTAGCTTCGCTTTGACCTGGGCTGGCACGTTTTTTTTTCTATCTCGGAACCGTTAAATCAGCGGCTCCACGAGTCGCGCGTTTAGCTGCCCGCATAAAAGGGATACATAGGTGTATACACACGCGGTTAAGTCGTCCAGGCGAACACGCGAGAGCGTCTGTAGTCGTGAACACGATGCGAAACCCGTGGAAATAGCCGGTCCGTGTGCGTGGGTAACGGTCTTCACGAAAATTACGAACTGATCGGTTCCCCTCGAGGGCGGCGCGCGGCTCGATCGAAGACAAGAAACGAAAGCCCCGCTATGGAAGCCTCGCCCGCTATCGCTTTATCGGCGCGATCGCGCATCGAGACGGGCAATTAATCGAGCCCCCGGTCACACATACACACACGGCCAAGGATTCCAGCGTTATAAATTGTAATACACTACTCCTAAGCGATACACTTCCTACTAGCTTAACGAGCCACGACCGTTAACGGGATCCGTTGGCCCCTTCAAGGTTGCCCCGAAACCCAGACCGCGTTAACTGGAAACCGCGGTCAGAAGCGAGCCGGCCCGTTGCTTTCCGAGGTAAATACATTGATTTCGGACAGGTCCAATTAGCGGGAACAAGTTGTTGCGCCGCCGTGCTATCCAACTTTGACGGGGGCCCTATGCCGATGGATCGTTTTCATTTGTACATGCATCTGGTATCTTGAGGCAGGGAGGATCGTCAACCTGTATAGAGTTCATCCTCCAACATCGATGAACAAACGCGTTCCGTGCCAGCCGGTATATTATATTACTCGTTGAAGCTTCTTGGTAAAGTTCGTCGTAAAAGATCCGCGTGGGCATACGGGTCCTGCGACCGCGGCTGGATCGAGATCAAAAGGGTGACGATTACATTCGCCCGCGTATACACCGCTAATTATCATAACTGGCTCGCCTTTAATTACCGCCTTAAATGGAACAGGGTTTATTTCCGTTTATTCAACCACTCCTCGGTTCTTCCCCATGGAATTCCATCACTTGCGTTTGCTCCTCTCGCGTTCTCTTTGCTCCACGTTTTTTCTCGCGCGCGCGCGCGCGCAACCTCTACTCTCGTTCGATCATTCTACATACTTGTTTATGCACACTTGTTACAAGAGGAATGACGAGGCTCTCGTGTACCCGAGAGATATCAAAACATAACTGGCGACCCAAGTAGAGGCGAGGCTTACATACTCGAAAGAATACCTCGGAGGAATCGAACACACACATACACAAAGAGAGAGAGAGAGAGGGAGAAAGATGCCCTGGCGTCTCTAGCTGACTCTGCATCGGCGCTGGGGATCGGCCGAAGGCGTCGCAAATAACGGTGACTAATGAAAATGTATATGAGGTTCCCGTATCGCGCCGAATGGGTCGACGTTCGCAACTTTGTTTAAAATATTCCGACTCTTATTAAACGCTGGGATGCGACGATAATGCGGATTAGATACGCGGAGTCTAGCGGAATGATAATGAGACAGCGAGGTGCCATTGTCTCGATTAAAGTATACTCGTTGATCGTTTATTCGTTAATGCGATTTAGTCACGGGATTACTCGCGAAAATGTAAATACGATACACGGTATAGGCAGAAATATGTATATAACCAAGTGTTTAAGCGAATTAAAATACCGATGGGATATAGTGGAAGAATTAATTGGATACTGAACAACACTTGCCCTAGTGTCCATCACAGTTTATACGATCTCTAACTTTTTGCTGCATATTTTAGTTCTTCTATGATCTATTTTTTCTTTTACCGTTGTATAGTAAGATGAATTTTAAACTGTGAAAGGAATAAGGAATGGTGTGGTATCTCGAATGAACATGTGATTTCTTACCAATTTTACATATTCAGCGTTAAAACTGTCGGCGATAAAACTGATGGCGGTATATACGTCACGGATAGGCAAATGGATTATTAGGATCAAGAGATCTGTGTAAAAGATAAAAGAAACGTACTTGGCTATTTTCAATTAATTAAACGTGGAAATTACAATTTCCATAGTAAAATAAGACTTCTTCTTGACTGAGTAGACACTTGGGAAATAACTATTTAATCTAATTAACTGTTTAAAGGTCAGGATGACTCTCGCAAATACCACTGCCTTTCAGTATGCGTTATTCGAATAAAATTGTGCCCGACTCTGGTATATGGAATGAAACCTTGCTCTGTGTTCAGTCGCACCTTTTACTTCCCAAACTTGTCGATGTCGTCCTCGTTAGAATCGTGTTGTGTACTTAGTTACCAGCTGCGAAATTCGAATAATTTAACGCATTATTATGGTACAGCGTAAGATACATTGCTATTATTAGTGGAGTTACCGGGAGAGACTGTTCGAGGCAGAAGGACTCGACGAAGCCCTCCGGGCAACACGCATTTACACGGTGCATCGGCGTTACATCGCGCTTCGCAAAGCTACGTGCGCGTCACAAATAACGGTGACTAATGAAAATTCGCGTTCTCATCTCGCGCAGTTTTTCGAGAAGGCCTCACAATAATCAATTGTAACACGTGCAAATCATCGAGCCTGACAAATACATCGCAACGACAGATATGTAAAGTAAATCCTCGTTGAGTGTTCGAAGAATCCTCGGCAATGACAAGGAGAGGTCCTCAGGTGTAACATTGACTTTTTAACGAGGTTTAGCACAGTGATGGAGCTTGGAATTCTGAAGTCAATGATGTTTGTTTCAGTCGCATATGGTCATTAGTTTATAAAATATTTAATGTTCAATGCCGAGGAGCTTTCGAACACTCATCGACGATTTACTGTACCGTGTATTTCGTGCGAACCTTGAAATCCATAACCGGATAAAAAAATAAGAAATTCATTGTGTCCTTCTAGGATGTCTTACCCGAGAATTGTTTTTCGCGAATAATCGTAGGTACTTTCGGACGATTTAAAGAGTAATGAGAATAATTGAAAGCGATTTTCTCATTGCAAATGGTCGAACGATTAAAATTATCGACTCTTCGAACATCTACATCGTTCCATTTCTTATGTACATACCACGAAAATATTGTCTGCTCCATCCACTTTTTTCTCTATCCGAGATTCATTTAAGCGGATCGAGTTCTTGCTCGAACCGATCTATTTCTGCCTCTTTGATCAGCGCGGACTCACCGATAGCTCGCGATGAGATCCGTAACTGATAGATCACCGATAAGACGATAAAAGCCAAATGCTTCGGTAATACCTGGCCAGGACTGGATAGAAAGGTGTGTTCGCGCCTTTGGGGCTGGATCGCGGCGCGTCTGCAAGGGCGCAGCAAATAACGGTGACTAATGAAAACATGCGCCCGCTCATCTCCTAGACGGGAACGATAAGTTTTTGCATGATTCATTGCGCCATTATAACGCACGGCCCGATGGCTCAATACGTGCTCATTGTGATATCGGCGATTTATTGCCCGGGCGGGGACCGGGGGTGGCGTCGGCGGCGGCGTCGGCGTCGACGTCGTCGCGGCGGTTGGGAATTCCGATGCCGATCGAAAACTTCGTTCAGCCCTCGTGAATTCATCAGAATTGTCGAAACTTCTGTTTCGGTTTGATCCCATCTGGAAAAATAACTTTCGACTGTGTATCACTCGATTCAGCTCGATTGTTTTCCCAACGATAGACAATATCGCTAACTTTTATCGTTGAGTCTACTGAGTAAGTACTTCAATTTTTTCTCGAAGAAATTCCAGTACACAAGTATACATGTATGTATTTTGTAGATCGAGAAGGTATGGTGAATTTATGTTATCACTTTGTAGAAGTTACGATGGTCATTGTAGTTCAAGCAACGCTATTTACATTTGAATACTCTTATAAGGAAGTAATAGACATTCGTCGCGCAGAGCGATTCTAGTACGAGCATTCTATTTTAACCGAAGCAGGGATCATCATCTTATAGTATGATTCTTTTTAAACGTGCATGGGTGCAATATGCAATCGCACTTTCTCCACCAGGGCCGTGCATCATTCATACGACAAATCGATCTTTCGGTTGCCTCTTGTCTCAAACAGTCTTCCCTATGCCCATTAAGGATCTATACCTCGTCCCAATTTTCAGAATAACATTGTATTACGCCGTGTTCCTATTGCTACGAAAATCATTATGCATGTATAGTCTTCGCCAAGATACAGCGTGGTCGTAAATTAACGCGTTCAACGGCGACACCAATCGGTTCCACTTACTATAAGGCCGTACACGCGATTTGCAGCTGTTCAGGATTCCATGTGAATAAAACGGAAAGGACTGTCGAACTAAAAAAGAAAATTTAGGGGCTTCATGTGTTCTATAAAAGTGTGCAATAAATAAAATTATAAATTTCTTTTTCAAATAAATAAATAAACAAACAAATAAATTTTTAACAATTCTATTGCACAGCTCTAGAGAGCATAAAAAGCCGTTACATTTTCATTCCAACTGTTTTTTCATATCTACTGTAATTTTCAAGATATACAGGAAAACACTCATTAACATTCTAGGGGTGGTTTCGCCCTGAAGAACCGAATATCAGCAAAAACGAAAAATTACCCGACGCTTCTATCGAGGTTTCCTATAGACGTGTGGGGTTAAAAAAAATATGAGAATACAAATTCCTTGAACCAACACCGTTACCGATTTTCATTCCGGAAATGGGAACGTCTTCGGATTGTCCAATCTCCTGCCGAGGTTCACGTCATCGCGCGACATTATTAATCCGAATGAGTGTGCGCGAGTATAATAGCTCGACTGGGCCAAGGGGTAGGTAGGGGTGTGGGGAAGACGACCACGTTAAACACGTGTGCGTAAATAGCGAATCCCGCGGGTCGCGCACGGATACCGAGCACTTTTCATTGAGCCGCCATTCGGACCGGTGTCACGCGCGGAATTAGTGTAACGAGAATTATCTAATCTTCCGTACGTGTCAGGCTCGGGCATCTCGGTTCGTCGCGCATGAGTCACACAACTCGCGCGAATTAGGCGTCGTATAAAGAACGAAACGAGAACAGAGAAACCGATGGAGAAAGAGAGAAAGAAATGGAAACTGAGAAGATCGCTAACGAGCAGAGAGTGTTATGTAGGGTACATTCAGGAGAAACGCCACAATTGTTATGTCTGTCGATTGGAAAGTGAGACTTGAATTTTCGATAAAGTTACGGAATCGTATGAATACTTCCTTCGGTTATTACCGATTCGGTCCAAAAGCCGTATCGTCTGAACTCGCAGTTGCATTCGGGTCCGCGCGTGCGCATAGAGTTCGTCGAGTATATTAAATAGTCACACATTGGCCACTGTCAAAGAAGCACTTAGTGTTGGCAAATTAATTATCTCTCCGTGCCGCGGAATAAATCATTCGGATAATGGACTATTGATTTGTCAGGAGTGGATTTGCGGCGCGCTAAGTCCGCTTCGAATCTTTCCAGTTCGTCCTGTCTCCCCTCCACTTAATTCTCCATTCAATCTCTACCTCTGTCTCTCCTCGTATGAAATTTATAATCCAAACCGCTCGGCTGTGATAAACGGCTGATAATGTTCGCTGGAAAGCGCGACGCGAAAACTCTTTTGATGTACCGCTTCGGGTAGAAATATACATTCACACATGGCATAGATTCAGGGACGTTCATGAACGGCGAATCAGCTGGCCTTGATTCCTCGATCGTTTGAACAACGATCATCCCTTCGGAAACTCACGGACTCGTATGGCAAACGGTCGATTGCAGCGCGTGACACGATTTTTTACGGCTGGAGTTAGATCGCGATGCGATTCCGAGCGTGTATGAAAGCTCATTCCCGAAATGTATCGAATGTATTCGTGACACGGTACAAGCATCCTTATTTCAACGGATTCGTGCTGATTCTTTTTTTAAGTTATTCAACCGTGTAGAATGTATTACATTAATTTATATTATTATATTTATTTAAGCCGCGTGAAACTTTCTATAATATCAAGTTCACGTTTTTACGATCCCGTACCCCACCCATGGAACAGGGGACAGACCAGGTTCAATAATTTGTAGCGAACAGGCGAAGGAAATTTAAAAAAAAATTGGCCGGAACATACGACCGCAGGGGGGAACGAAGCTGCATTAATAATAATAAAAAAGAAGAGAGGGAGAGAGAGACAAAAGAGTAATAGCAGAACGGGAAACTAGAATCACCCCGTGCATACATGTTACTATATTCAGTGCCGCCTACCTACCCGCCCCTTATGACGAATGTATTCGAACAAACGAAAAACGTACGCGGCGTGCCGCTAAAACGCGTCGTTAATCCCCACTGGCCATACGCGCTTCCACCCCTTCTCTGAAAAAAATTACGAGCGATATTGTGAAATCCTCGTGGACGGTGTTTGCTTGTACACGAAGAAAGAACGAGGAAAAAAAACGACTAGAAAGTGTTTCACCCTTTTCCCCCTCGTTGCCGTCGTTCGAGCGCTAATGACGATGGTTATTAGGAAGCGGACCGAATCTCTACGCGGCGTACGTGTGTACGCGAAAGAAAAAGCTTTGGTGAACCTTGCGGAAGAAAGAGGGGGGGGGGGGGCTGGCAGGACAGAAAAGGAGAAACGGTCATTATCGACGATGACTGGCAGCGAGGTCATCGTCGTCGGTACGGTTTAACGCTCATTGTGGGCGAATACTTAACAACATACGCGGTGCGGTGTGTACAAACCTGCCTAAATCATTAACGCGGATTGCTCGATTTCACATGTGTACCATGTGTAGTAAAACTCGACGAGTAACATTTAGGATTATATTTACGAAACATCACATTTTCTTCGTAAAGACTAGGTGTCCCAATACTTATGAGCACTAATGTATTTTCGCGAAGACGACTATTACAAGCGAGTTTCGTATCAGCGAACATTTATAAACCGACCGAAAAACCAGCAAGGATAAACGTCTTTAAGGATAACGATATAAATATTAAAATCGCCTGGATCCGGTTATACAATTACGCTAGACTGCTAAGCAACGCGATTTTATTTACAGGGTCGGTAATAATAACGATAAAACAGACTCGTATAAACCTCTCCCACCGTTTACCGTAGTAATTACGGAATCGTAAATAACCACGTCGCGTAGACGTTATCGCAGGAGGCTCCGTGTTCCCTACGTAATTGTAATTTCTGTTATGCCCCGGCGTTCGTACATAACGCTAGTTGCTCGCGCGCGCGCGCGCGCGTTCACGCTCCCAGCATCGTGCCCGGTATAGTAATCGGCATCGTAATATAATCTGCGTCGACGTGTAGAACCGGCGTTAGCTCACGTACCACCGAATCGGTGTGTAACTTTATTGGAAGACGAAGCGAAGGGATCTAACCGTGCGGTTATCCTCCGTGCACGACGGCCGACAGGGAACTCCACGTCGCGCCGTCGCCAGGCGAGCCTGAAACCTGAAGGGGGCGAGCAGACAGAGCGAAAAGGGGTTGCTTCTAATAGCCCTTAAGTTGGATAAAGTTGGCCATTGTGCGCGCCACCCGGCCGTACGTGATCAGTTTTACCCTCGGATAATCACACCGGCGCAGGTCTGACCTAGGCCCATCCCCCCCACAGCCGCCACCCCCGCGGAACCCTTTTCGTGTATTCCCTATGCAGAGACGTCAAGACGACTGTGGAGGGTTCGGGACGTGAACACGTAATGGCTGGGATTAAGACTCGAGGTTGTAATTGATAGTTGATCGCCGGTGACTGCTTAGGGCGCAAATTTATCGGCGGACTTTGTGATACGGTTGACGTGATTGAGAAGGATGGACAGGGATTGTCTTAACTTCTGGGTAGTATCTAAACGTGCAGATTTTTCCACGTTCTATCTACATTTTCGTTATCTTTTAATTTATCGCGGCGTGTTTTATTTTTGTATAACCGGTCTTATCTGCGTGGCCGATGCACAGACAAGCAGCAATTCGCGAAAGCGGTTTGCCAGGGCGTGTACGTGCTCGGGCTTTGAACGGTCCGCGGTTGTTCTTCACAGGAATAGGTTATTACGATCGCTCGCGATCGCTGGAAACAGATTACGTGGCGATCGTAATTCCAACATATCGCACGGATAACTGAATAATCGGCTTGTGTGTGCTTCATTGTTTAGCGCATTAGTGGATCGATAACGTTGATAGCGGGAATTTGAATAAAGATCACGATTGAAAAGAATTACTGTTTCGATAAATTTTACGAACTGTAACAACGGTGACTATAGGCTTCGGCTCTTTTCACCATTAACAAGTGTAACTGTTTTTATTATTGAAAAACGGTTCGAATAAATGCAAATTAGTACGAGGCTATACGTGTCATGCGAATAAATAATTAATTAATATTATTCCTTTGACAATTCTCGGTGTAGACATTTTCATCGGTGTCTATCGTCGATATAATACGTGTACACCTCGTTTGACAATTAATTTTAAACCATAGCATTCGAATCTGTGATCCTCTTACAAACTACAATACCTTTCATCGCGTTTCGGACGTCTAATTTGAATTAGCACAAATTCCGGATAATTATTAATCGATGTACCGATATGCTAGCAGTGACTAGGATCCCAAGTTCCTTATCAAGAGGATTCGATACATCCACTGATCCACACACAATCATCCCCACCCGATCGAACAAGAACTCGAGCGCCCACCCCCGTGTTTCGCTCGTTTCCGCTCTTAACGCTCGCATAATCCGCGCGCTTTGGTTCAGGGGTTTCAGAAACTAGGCGAGCTTACGGTCGCATTAGCGTACACCTCGCTCGTGTCTTGCACGAAAGTTAGAAACATATCCGTTTTGGCGGGGCACCTCTCCCCGGATAGGACTTGGTGGGTTGAAAGAGAAGAGAGGATAAGGCGTCGAAGAGGCGCGAGTGAGGGTAGAGGTTGCAGTGGCCTGGTGGAGGGGTTGTCGAGAGCGTTGAAGATACGTTTAATTGGACGACTTCCAGGAGCTGGAATTAAGAGAGAGAGAGAGAGAGAACTTGGTACACTGAGTAACGCGTTCCGTTGGAAGAGTCGAAGGATAAGGACGGACGGTAAGAAAGTGGGAGAGAAATGCTACGCGTGGATGGGGATTGGAGGGTGGTTCCAGGGGAAGGCTTATCGGCTAATGTCACTTTAACATTGTACCAAATTATCAGTCGTCTCTCGCCAGACCGACGGATTAATTAAGCTAATTATTGTTTACGCTTGGACGGATACACACAGCCTCCGGTACCCGGCGGAGTAGTAACTCATTTCCCGCGTATTACAGTTTACGCCGAACTGTCGCGTTGTTGTCCCGACGCTTTCCCTTCACGCCTCGATGCGTATAACTGGGCGACGACGATCTTCCACGGTGCGCTCGCGTATCCACCCCCTCGCAGACGGCGGCAAACGGCGACGACGACGAAGGCGACGAGCATCGTAACAACAACAGCGAAATCGAGGGGTGGGTGTATCGGGTGAAGAAGGATGAGGATCGAGGACGGAGAAGAAGCTCGATGACAACCTAGGTGGCTCGGCGTGAGGCGTATTTATAGCCGTGGCCCTTCGCTTTATCGTTGTCCCTCTTGTTATCCGTGCCCGTCGTTACCGTTATTGCGCCGATGCCTGCGAACCGAGAGCCGAAGCGACGAGACGCGTAGATCCGCGCGATACCGATCCGACTCCTCTGTGGAGATTGGACGAGTAAATTCCGCGCTTAAAGTCTTTCTTCGCTGTCCGAGGACGTCGTTAAGGCCTCTCTCTCTCCCTCGCTCTTCTTGGAGCGGAAAGGAGCGGAAGGGCCCCGGTCCGGGTAACGCAGATTACATCGACGCCTCAGGAATGTATTTTACCACGCGCGGAAATAAGTATACATATATCTATAGGTGGACCCGGAGCGGAGCAAATACTCTATGGGATAAAGGTAAGGGCCAAGGAAGGGTTGGGGGGTTAACCTTAACAGCGGAATCTATTTTACAGCCCGATAAACGCATCGGCAAATGTTCCGTGGACGAATAGTTTATTTCATCGGCAAATGGGAGAATCCGTCTTCTTAAAGCGCGGGAAAATTTTTCAAAATCATGGCGTTTTAAAGGGGCTACGGTGCAACGGTAGAGGGAGAGGGGAAAGGGGAAGAAAGAAAATATCTGGAGGCAAGCATCGAGCTTTCCTTTTTACAGCTACGTATTCCCTCGTCCCCTTTCGTCCCTCCAGTCTGTTTAATGAAGTTGCCGGAAGGGAACATTCATGATCCCCGGGGCCAATTTGTTCCTGGGCATCTCCGTCGAACACATTTTCAAACTATGCACATACATACATAGTTCTCGCGAACGTGCACCGTGCGCAACGATCGGGCGATGAAACGCGTCGCGGTAAACGTACACGCTCGTGGCGGGATTGAAAAAAGTGAGCAAGCAGAACGAAGAAGAAGAAGCGACGGCGGCGCGTCCGTGTTGTTGTGATCCTGGCGTCGAAACAAGCAAATTAAGACGTTAATTAAACCGACTAGTAGGAAGAGTTGGCGGAAGTTGTTCGGACATAGGGGACCGACCGTTAAAATGTATATAATTCGCCGCGGATTCTTTAATGAAGAGAGGATGACGATGATTCTCGTTGCGTCAACGCGACGCGGTTCTCTGTTCATATGTCCGACACGAAAGAACAAGGGGGATATCAACGATGACAAGGAGGATCCGCCGATGAACCGGGAGAGGACAGGAGGGTCGCATTCCGTCGGATCGAGATTTATTTGCCGAATAAATGTTGAGAAGGTATTTTTAATGGCCGACAATAGTGGCCCGATAGTGATCTCAGAAACGTATTGTCGTTGGACGTCGTATATAATCCCGGAGGCATCGACGCAACCAACAAAACGGATACACTCTCTCTTTCTCTCTCTCAGTCCCTGCCTCTCGCCAGCCTCTCTTGCCACCTCTCTCACGTAACTCTCCTTGTTTCTCCGCCAGCTTATCGGCCAGGAGAAAGAGGACCTTTCGTGCTCTCCTCGTGCACCGTGATCTTTACCTCTCTTCGCTCTTTCGACCCGCGCTTATTCACCGAAACCGTTCATCTCCGTCCCTCTCTCTTTTTCACTCTCTCCCCGATCCCCTCCACTCCCTGGAAACGTCGTCTCATTTTCTCGTTCCCTTTCGTCTCTCCATCATTGTCCCGATCTCCCTCGCTCTTTTGCACCGCGACTATCAACGCGCGCTCACCTGTTCAAGCCTTTGAAGTCGATTCTCTTGTGAATCGACATTATTATTGTAATTGAATACTTGTCTCCTAGAGGGATATCCTTTCGTTCCGTGTGTACCGCCACAATGCCGCGGCTTAAATCGGGATTAATGCCAGGGGAAATCTCCCTTCCCTCCCCTCGGCCCCGCCGGTCCCCTTACAAACCGGTACCACGATCGATCCTCCGTCCGTTATCTCGCGCGTCCCTCGCTCAAAATATTTTATACGCTATCGAGGACGTGTATCTGTCGTGGAACTTGTCCAAGACGCCCTCCTGGTCCACTAGGCGTCTTACGCAACCACGGGAATTTTCGGGCTACCGACGCGGAGTCGGGACCTGGATCCGTCATTGCGTCGGATTACCCCGAGATTTATCGTTTCATTATCTGGAAATCGCGTTCTTATTTATTACGGCGCCAATCGCGATCGGATGCCAGCAAGAACCTCTCGCGACGAGCAAATTAACGGCGAGAAGAACCGACTGTTTTTCGTAGACACTGGTCGCGTTGCTAACGGTGCTGAAATAATTCAAAATTAATCCCAACCTGACGATAAATACAGCAAACACGACAGAGAAATTTCTTCAAATTGTTGTTCACTTTTCAAAGCTATAGAATTCACGAGAAAGACACGGAATTTTACGTTTCCAATTACCACGTGATCGTCTCTCGTTCCCTCCAGAGAGTCCACGAATCCTATGTACGCGAATCGAGGCAGTTAAGCCAACATTACAACGACTGCGTGCCAGGGTTCCACACAAGGTTCGCCGATTACTGATGAACCGGCGGCCGTGGTAGCACGGATATTCCTTCGAAAGGATACAGTTATGATTGCTACAAGCAACATCCCCGGCGATCCATTGACGTTTCACCTTGAGGCGTTATTAACGTGAGAAAATGTGGATACGTCGTTCCTCTCACCCCTCTTCACCCGCCTCAGCATCCTCGGCGCTGACGCGGAATCACGGTAATGGATATGATTTTCCATACTCCAGGGGGAATCGTGGGGGCCATAGCCGTGCGCGTATATCGGGAATGCAGCGTTCCCGGTGCGTGTAGGTCATCAAGGGGGTATCCTGTTTTAGCTGATTCGTTCATTCGGAGGACGTGTTACAGCCGCTTCTGGACGTTCCTCGTTTTTTGTTCGTTTGTATCCGCGCGCCGTCGGGGAATGCAGCGCTAGACACGCCGGCTTACAACCGCCTGTACACGCACCAACCAGCGGATTTTTGTTCGAAAGTGACGAACACCCTTTCGAGAAAATTGCACGCGGGAGGGAATTGCCTCGGTATCGTCGCTGACGCGGGTACACCTTCGGTTGCGTTTTTAACGCTTAACTGAATTGCATATACACGGGGAGCGCCGGTAATGGGTCCCGTGTTTCGCTTTTAGAAAACTTCGAGTGATTCCGATAATCTCTGAGTGGCGAGGCTAAATACGTGGAGTTCCAAGACTTGGATGTCATCGACATTGGATTTCCTGATACAGTGATCGTTGGAACGGTGTTCCGTGACGTAAGATTTTTCTTTGTCGAGACTCTGGAATCTTCGATACGAAACTTCGAATATTTTCAAAGCTCCTGTACCTATTTAAAAGTTTTCTAATGATCGCTGTTGATGCAACAGACGCAGAGTGTGTACCGATCGAAGGTCGGAGACACTTGCTTTAGTCTAGACATATGGTAGCAAAGTAGACGAGATTTGCTGAAAGCGTGATGTCCTTGACAACTATGGTAGCGTTCGCTTTGACATCCAGTTTTCTTTCCAAGGCAAGTGATCGTTGCCATCGTACGATCGGACTACATTCCAGGCCGGAAGCGGTGTGTGTTCAAAGAGGGGAGAAGGGATGATTAATACGAGACAGTCAAATTGTTCTATAATTCCCAGGAAGATGCATATCTCGTGGATTAAACTGTTTGAAACAATTTCAAGGCATTTGCGGTAATAAGGTCCTGCGAACAAAGTAACGACCGGCTCGTTTCGCGAGAGGGTGCAATCGCGCGGCTCGTTGCGGATGATTTTAATCAGACGGCCCCGACCGATTCTCGAAATGAGATTAGATAAACCGGATAAGAGATACGTTCCAGTAATATTCAACGAGGAGTTCTTTCTGGCCGCCGCAATTGCGCCCGTGAGTCACGTGTTAAAATTCAGTCGCGGCCCCGAAACCGCCCCCTCGTAAAGGAAGCGTCAGTTCATAAATTGCCCCCCACCCGACCCCCTCTACCCGCCCGACCCGCCACCCGGTTCCCCGTGTCCCTTCTGACCCTTCCTGCTTGACGGTGCAACGATCTCAATTTTGAGGGTGCCAGCAGGAAACTACCACCCTCGACAAAACTTACTGAATTCATTATGGGAGGCGAACAAAGGCTTCATGGAAAAGCCTTAGGCGACGTATATACACTTCGCGCGCGGGAAGGAAGAGACCGCTGGGGCAACAGGAACATCGAGTCCCCGTGTCCGACGACCGTCTCGCCATCGACGTTGGTATCGGCTGTCGTTAGAACCATCACCGTGATGTCACGACATCGCTACCATTAACCATTATATGCCTCAGAACCTCTACAACTAAGATACTGATGACACTTTCCCAAAAAATCCGGAACCAGACTGGTTCAGTCAACAGTAAATGGAACCCAGAACTTCAATTACAGGTGTAGAAGAAAAATTGACCTCTAACATAAAGAACAATTCATCTCGTCGATATCATTGGAAAGCAGACGAATGGGCAGAAAGTTGCGTAGCAAGGTTTGCGATCTCCCCTTTGGGAGCAGAATCCCAAGCAACGCTCTAACTCCTCCCCTCAGCGAGCAACGAAGCCAAAAGGTGTAACGCATCCCTGTCCGGGCCTCCGTTACAAGACGACCCACGAGATATCGAAGGCTAAAGCTCCGCCCGGCTCGAAAAGGAACCAACTGGCTCTACCAATGAAGATCTGAGCCCACTGCGAGCACGCGACCAGTTGGGCTAAGGGCAAACGTAAAACTTACCGATCGGCAAGATAAGTGGTGTTTAACACGCGAGCCGAACCGCCATTAAGCCCGGCCCACCGTACGATTTCCACGCGGTCCCCGTAACGGGCACCACGCCGTCGACGATTGATTTACGGTCCAGGACGGCACTTTTTCTCGGCGGAAAGAGAAGAGAGGATCTGGACACGCGGGGACACACGCATTTATACGCACACGTATGTTCGTTGGCGCGCAGATGTGCCTTGTATATATGTACCAGTTACACAGAACAACGCCTGGAACGAGCTCGCGCGCGCACGCCGGTGATTGCTGCGAGGAGGATCGGGTTCGTTGCACCAGGCTCGAAACGGCCGGAACAGAGAGATGGTAGATCGAGGAGGCGGATGTGATCAGGCCTAGATCGGATCTACCTGCTTCTTCGGGCTCGAGCACTGGACTCTCTCTCTCTCTCTGTCTGGTGGTGTGCTTCATGGGAATCGATCGTTCTCGATTTCTCGAAACCGATAGTATTGGATTGGAGAAGCTATCCCCCGTTCCTCCGTGCGGGTCGTTTTAATTAATTATTCTTTTTGTTTATTCACCGCGGTATCGTCGATGACGCGAGTATTGTTCGCTCCGGTGGATCACCCCGGTAGCTCCTTGACATTCCCGGTCTACACGCAGGCAACCGACGCGAAACGTCGACGCTCGGTCGCGTGTATATCTCTTCTTCGTGAATTGGAGTTAATTGATTCGGTATGCACGACTACTAATTACTGCACGGCCGCGACTACTAATTATAGAGGAGCGTCCTGCCTGTGTATTTATGTTTGTGGCGTCGGTTTTACGCGCAAAAGAATGCGCAGTGTGTCATAGAGCTATCTCTGTCTCTCTTTCACTTTTCCTTCCTGGAGACAGTTATCTTATAATTCCACCAGGCTACCTCTCTTTCTCCCTCTGTTTTTCGCTACCGATTCCTGCCCGATATGAAAGTGCTCTCGGGCTCGATGCCTAATTAACGGGGCGCCGCCTAATTAAGGTCCGTTCGAGCCTTTTACGGAGTTTATCTTCGGCTGTCCGGGACGACCTTCGATAAGCCCCGGGAATTTCGTGGTTCGAATGGAACTGACACGGTTACAACAGTCGGAAAGATGAAGCCCGGTACGATGGTTCTTGAGCACCGGCAGCTCGTTCCCTTTTGAATTAGTAATGCCCTAATCAGAAAACCGTGGTCGTTTGGGAACGTCATGCATTAGAAAGGGGGGCTCGGAGGCAGCGACTCAGCCCAGAACGGGAGTAACGAGACTTATATAGGTAACCGGAAATTGCTGGAATACCTATCCTGATCCTCGTACACTGTGAGTCGAGGAGTTCGATTCGCGTTTCCTTAGACAATTTCAGAGCCGAGATAACCGTCCAATGCGTTCGATGTTATCTATGTTACCTGGTATATTTGAGCGAGGTAACTTCACGAATGGGTTAAAAAGAAAAATTGGTTTTATTTCCTTTCACATTTAAGTAAAATATGGAGCTTTAAATGGGGTACATTGAAAGAATTAACGAAGATACGAAGTATATATATATATATATACCAAATAAATCGTAACCGAGAAATATATCTAACGCCGGGGAAGTCAATTTATGTTAAACGAAATATAAAACTTTACGGACATTTCGCTTCGATGGAAATTCTGAACGTAATTTAATTTTCGACCAGACGCATAGAATTGCCTCCTAAACAATTTTCGACTTTATGATCCGCGCACGGTGTTGCTTTATGGAGCTGCAGTCCGTTATCGATCATCGCTTAATAAACCACAAATACGCTGTATCTAGCGAACTTAATAGAACGGTTCCTATCTATCTTCGCAACTAGTTTCTGTATCTCTATTAACTACGCGGACCGAGTTGCAATACACGTCCTTAATAACGATTCGAGCAGTGGCTACGCGGCAACGTTGGCTTCATCGAGTCGTATTCGTTGCCAAAGGAAACCGATAAAAATGTTTTTCGCCAGCCAGCGGAAACAAATACCGTTACAGTATAGGATTTCTCTAATTCTATGAAAGCCAATGTCATCTCGCGCGTTCGGGAATTAAATTCCCAGGAATCGATGCATCCGACCGGCCAGATGGGGAGGAAAAAAAACCGCAAATTCAGATTTTAACAGAATGGAGCAGGTGGCTTCGTGCCTGTGTGTAATCGTGTATCGTTGGCATAGTTGTTCCGCGTCCATCTCTCCATTTTTTGATATTTTTGCGGCCACAAAGTGCACATCTAAATGTCTGACCGGACAGCACGGCCGTCGGTGTCCGATATAATCGTGATCGGGTCGAAAATTCATTTTTATGAAATCCTGTCCGGATCCTGGATACAACTTCGTGTTTACAACGGCCAAAAATAATTGCGACGTGCACCTGACAAAAAAAGAACAACTACAATATCACATGGTACGGTAATGCAATCTCTTTTATGAAATACAATATCACCCTTGAAGCGAACCTCTGGAACAACATTTTGATGCGCGTCGAATAGCGTAGAGTCTGAACAAAATACGGAAAAATTATTATCAATATCGCCTGTAATGCCGAAACGATACCAAAAAAAAAAAGATGCAACTGAAATCGTACAAAATTACGCGCCCGTTTTTTACCTTCGGTTTCCTGTTCGAGAAACGTCGGGTACGAACGAAAACGGATACGGTAACTGATATATACATTACAACGCAGTATACTCGTTTCTTTGGTACCGGACAATAATGCAATCATGAAATTCTGTATAATACAGGATGCACATTAATAAACATGATATGTTACATTATAAATTCCCCTATTTAAAGTTACAAAATCTTCGTGAAGAACATAGGAAAATCGAGAAAATATGCAGTCGCGAATAAAAAAGTTACCAGTTTTCTGATTCTTTATATTTCTATTATTTTTTAACATCAACTTAACCCTTAATATACTGAATTTTATACAGTATTTAATTCTTTGTCAAAATATATATTAACCACATAGGTGCATACTCATAATTTTAAAATAACGATTTAAGGGTCTAGGCGTTAAAGGGTTAAATACCAGGGTCCCAGAGACAACAATTTTCAGATGTTCAAAAAGAAGCTTTCGAAATAACGTATCTACACGAACGCGCATTAATGGGGACACCCCCGAAAAATCCGTCGATCACCGAGAGAACCGATATCTCGATGTTCTCCAGGAGAATTATCGAAACCGAGCAGCGTGGGTACGGTAGTAAAGCGCGAGAGGCCGTGAACCGCCATTTACCCGGGGCCCCGTATTAATAGCACGTGTCCGGGCGGATCGTATATATTCCTGCCAACTGTATCGGTTCTAGAAATCGTGGTAGGGGTCTAGTGATCGCGAGCTGGTCTCCTGGCGTGGCGGCGAGATCCAGAAACCGCTTCTTGAGCCGGGGACGTTTCGATCGCGACGTGGCACCCGGGATCGTCGCGACGTCGACGGCCACGGCCGCCGCGGCGATGCCGATGGCATTCGAGTTCCGCCGGCACAGAAAAGCGCGCGGGAATATAAATCAGCGTCGTAACGAGTAATCGATCAAGATAATGCATTGGGAATCGGGGAAAAAGTCGCGCGCGGACAGACCGATAAATAAGGACAAATAGAGCCGGCCCGGCCGCGAGAACGATACGGCGGATACGAGGAGAGAGTCGCCGACAGAAAAACGGCACGCGTGGCGCCCCATCGACGTTAATCTGCCCCCGTGTGCACGCGAAACCGGGAAAGAGACGGAGAAAGAGAGATAGAGTGACTCGACAAGGGAAACAGAGAAAGAGAGAGTGAGAGAGAACGAGAGAATGAGCGAGGAACAAGAGAAAACAAGGGAGAGAGAGAGAGGGATCTCGCGTCGACGGATATACACGACACGTACCGGCGAACTCCTTTTTCCGATCGTGTAAAAGAAGTTGACTCGCCGCTGGATTTACAGAGTATCGACCGCAAGCCGTTCCTCCGGCTTCTTGATGCGCCGTGATTAAGACGTCCCAGTGGATCCACCGCCGGACTGGATCCAAGAATCGAGGGAACCCGCACCGCGTGTGAAGAATCGTTAATAATGAATGGGACCGATTGGCCGGGAGATCGGCTAAAGATGTTTCCGCGTGTAAAGGTAGCAATTCCGGCATATGCTCCTTTCGATTTAACTTCGCCGATATGCTATACAACGGTACACGTTTATCGTTCTTTTTCGCCTGTTTTTTTATTTATCTCCGAGCCTGGAAAGATATTACTCGACTCAGGATCTCTTGGATCTACTGAGAATAGTTTCTTCTTCCTAATCAAACGCTACGTTTACGCACTACTGAGTTATCGGCGTTTGATCGTTTAATTACGATATTCTATGAATTATTAATGCCTGTATTCGAAGATTATAGAGTTTTCCTCACGGGACGGTCAACTTCTCGCGTGCATCGCATGACAAATCGACGTTCTTGACGTCAGTTCGATCATGTTCGCGTCGCCACGCCGAAAAAAAAAGCCCGGCTCGTCGTGCAGAAGCAGGCTCGACCCAGCAATCGCCGATAAAACCTCGACTTTAAGCCAGGCTGGCGGGGTACCGCGATCCAATCGCAAATCAATTTATCCACTATCCGGTAGTGGCACGGTAAAAATTCTCACCATCGAGGATGCACTTCCTCGTGTATGTTCGCGATACGTCCGACTGTTATGCCTCCCCTCCCTTCGTGTTAAAGATCAATAAAATTTTTCGATTGGTCGCTGATTGTCGCTCGACACAATGGTGCAATGGGACCATTTGATCGCGACCACGGAACGGCATGGCGGTAGTTGGCCAAGGGAGCGCTATTAAAGCGTCTCTGTTAATTAGGAATTATGGTTCTGGTCAGATAGCGATTGTTACGGCGAATTCGAACGTTCACTTTCACGAGGAAACGTATCTTTCGCAAAGAAACGTATCGTTTTAGCAACAATTGAGGCCACTGATGGGAAAAAGGGCACTACGCCGAAACGCTATTTCGCGAAAATCGATTTCAATGTTTTAATTAGAGTATCACTCAATGAAAAGTAATACCATTAACACATTATCTACCGGCTGCTATTAATAGGTCCAGTAGATCCAACGATCAACAGTCATGAAACTATTATTAAACAATTCAATCACAGTAGCAAAATTGCATTCATAGAAAATAGCAAAAATTGTAATAGAATAATATAACAATTTCTCCTGTAACCCTGTAACCCTGTAGGGCTTCATATCTACCTATAAATACCGAAATTTGAAAGCCTATTAAAACATAGGCTACCGGTCAATAAAATGTTAAAATCAATTCTTTTAAAAGGTGTAGTAACGTGTCTTCCAACGTTCTAAAAACAGAAGTCACGATTTGACAATAATTGTTTTTTTTTTTTGAGGAGTTTCAAAAATTTGGTTCACGTGTTTTTCTTCCATCAATAGCCTCCACTGTAACAACGAATTTTATCAGACTATTAATCAATGAACATTCCGCAAAAAATTGATATACCGTAGAGTCATTATAGGCTTCTCAATAATAACCAACATTGTTTTCAGTATTTTTATTACCTCACCGCTATTCAAAACAATTTCCAATCAATCGACCGGAAGCACCCAAGCTGCATTTCGAAACACACCGACTGGACACCGTGACGGACCATGAATATTATCAACGAACTCACGGCCGGCGCGCGGTCTCGTCCGCGATACAAATATTTTCTGAGTAGCACTATAACGCGTGACACAAAGCCGGATTAAAGTGTCGTACAGTCCACGAGGTTGGGCTAGAAATCCCACCTGCGTTCGAGACGGGTACGCCTCGGTCGTTTGCCGTTCCCCGTTAATTATTCTACAAAGATCGAGACTACCCACGGATCGTCCGTCCTTTTATTCATCCACGGTGGTTACGCGCGCGCGCCTAGTGCGCACAATATTAAAAACCGCGCCTTCTTGTTTTTCCCTTGCGACGGTTAAACGCATCGACGTTCCGAGAACTCGATTCCAGCGGCGACGATCTTTAATTAATACCGCCGGTATGAAACGTTTCTCCGTGGGAGTTATAGCCCCGGCTCGTCTCGCGTGTATGCTTCGTCTTTATCCTCTGCTCTTTCTGTTTTTTTTTTTACCCTCCCTGTCCGCGCTTCTGCATTATTAACCCCCTTCTTTCTTCCCTTCGTTGCCCCGTTTGCGTACAGACAGGGAGAGGGAGAAAGAGAGAGAGAGAGAGAGAGAGAGAGAGAGAGAGAGAGAGAGAGAGGGAGTGAGTCCATGGCAGTTCCATTACGGACCACCGTCGTTCGCGGACATGTTGCAAGAAATGCTTTATCGTCCCTCTGGCCCCTTCGACGTACGGAGGGACACGGGGCGGCGGTATCGCGACATGGGAGACGACGGGCCGCGTGAATCGATACGTGATTACACGGTTCGGTTTATCAGAACGTTCGTGCACGCGGCGCATACATAGACGTGCATACTTAGGAACGATGAATCTTTAACGAGCCCCGAGAAATAACGCGGTCGTCGAACGAGATGGATCATCGAAATAATGTCCGCTATTCAGCTCTCAGCGGATTCACCTCGCCCCTCGTGGATCGCGAACTGCAGGACGATTGTCTTTGTGGCTAAACGTACGCAGTCATATGTATGCATGGTGCGTCGCTGACATTTATCATGAGTGTCGTTGCTTGCGAAATGTAATAAAGTCCGGGAACGAAGAGACGCGCGTGAAGTTAATTGGGGAAATGTTCGTGTGTATTTCTGCTAGCTCGGCATCGTTAATTAATCGGTAACGGCTTCTTTCATAGAGGTATAAATAAAGTTTCTACGATAGTCCTTGGTGCGATGTGGCTATCGTAAGAAGATTAAGTCAGTTACTTGGAGCACTGGATATTTCTTTTCGTCGGAAAAACCATCCGATTTACCTTAATTAACCTGTCCTTTTATGCAAATCTTTGGAAGTACGGTATTCGATTTATGTAAGAGAAGCGGTGATTTATGTCAGAAGCGGTCCGCCAACACCGAAAGAGGACCGTACTTATCTTTATCCAAAAGTGACGGCGGCTGACGTTACGAAATGTCTCAACAATAAAATCACCGTGATCGAGCGCCGCGAAGACGGAAGACAAACACGTCGAAAGTCGTCGGATTTCTTCGCGGGAGCGTAAGCTCGGGGGGAGGCAATTAGCAGGCGCTAGTCGCAAAGTGGAAACGCTTAGGGGGTACCCTGTCGAGGGAGCAAATTGCAGTTTTACTTCGGGCACGTTTATCAGAGAACGAGCTCGCGAGATTGCTGGTACACGGTCGGCCGTGTTAAAACAAAGTCACGCCGGCTGGATGTCAGCTACATGGCATATGTACACCGTGCTCGTGCAAACAACGCGGTTTCACGCGGGCGCCAATTAGCTAACGACGAAAGTTTGGAGACGACGCCGAGGAACTAATCAAGATACCTTGGATACCGTAATCACCGTTGATACCGTCGCGAAGACGTCGTCTTCGCGTACACGCCTCGCGACGAAACGCAAAAGATGCTAATATCAGGTGACGGAGACGCCACACTCGATGGGTTAGTTCGATACTTTCTCGATTGCATCGCGATACCGGGATTCGAACTCCAACGTTTCTGGAACTAGGATTTAACAATTTTCAGCGGAGATTAAAGCAAAGTCTCTTGGGAAGATCTCCTGTAGAATTCTATTCGCGTAGGTATAACCACCGACTAGGTATTGGATAGACTTATCATCTTATGGGACTTCGTGTCACATGTTCTGAGATACCGATAGTGTAAAAAGTCAGGGATTTTCTGCTGCCCGCTACGTTATGAGAACGGTCAATTTGTGAACTACGTTAAATTCATTCTAGCTCAACTAGTCTAACTTCTACAGTGTTGTCGAGTCTAAAGTACGCAATGTTATCAGATTATGAGTGTTCGGTACGTCGGAAAACCCTCGAAGGGACCATGGTCGTGAACGGATTCTTTCCCGTCCGCTCGCTGTAAAGTAGATGTATTAGAAAGGAGTCGTGGGTTCGAGTCCCGACGGACCTATTGGTTTTTTTTTCGCGTACAAGAAAGTATTGCGTTTAATATTGTTTTTATAAATATGTATATGTATTATTATGTACATTTGAGTAAATTATTTTATTATTCCATTGTTATTACAACAGTTTAACAGTGACAACGAACGGATGTATATTTTCAAATGTCGGACTAACAGTACATTTTTATTCTAAATTATTACATATAAGTGAGTAATGCGTATCGAAAACGTAATCGAAACACAGGTTTTTATTACACCACAAACATTGCATAAAAGATATTTCGTTATATTGACATTTGTAATAAGTATGGATGTTGCGGGGAAATCAATATTATTGACATTATGGAACATATAACGAAATATCACTGAAACACTTAAAAAAATTTTAAAGTTCCATTTATATCAATGCCCTGTGAAAATGTTCATACGTCCAAAACAGCATTCATATTCTAATCAAAGCATTTATAGAATATGGAAAAGGAATCTAAAGTAATTTTCAGTAGTTCCATACATCTTTATCTCGAATAATTTTCTAAAACATTCAAAGTACTAGACATTTTTAGAACACTTTGAATCTCATATCGATTTCTAAAATAATCCCTGGTTCGATGTAATATAGAACGTGGTTTTATGAGATAGATTCAAAGTTCGCAGCCATTAGCTCGATATTGTCATCAGTTTACAGTACTTTACCGATGACAATACCGATTGCCCAGGCCTCACCACGAGGAGGTTGCTGCGCGTGGAGGCCCAAGGCAGATAGATGGAATCACAAGTTCCACATCTACCCACCTTTTACAATAAACCTTATAAATAACTTAAATCTTAACTATCTAATACTACCGGTACTAAAATCCCTCGGCGGATGACTTCTTTCTTGAGCCTAAACCTATAAAAAACTAAGTTCCCTCGTCGGTTGTCTTCGTTCTTCAGCTTAGAACTAATATTATCTTAATATTCTAATTAATACGAATTAATGCTAGTAATACGAAATAACAAATTTAACGCAATGTAGTCGCTAATACTCAAACGAAAGAGATAGACGGAATGGAAAAAGTTCCATCGATCATTTCGTTTACGCACCTAATATACCAAGCCAAAAATTAATTCTACGATGAACCACGTTAAACTACAGTATGAACAAGTATCGCGATGAAAGTGTTGCCAGAACCTGGTTTAAGAAAATAGGAAAGACGGGCGCAACCTCGCAAACCCGAATCCATCTCTCACTTTCCAGGCCCTTTGGGCTGGTCACCTACGTACCAGACCCGAGCACAGGTCATGACCAAGTATGGTAGTGCAAGCGAGATCCCCTGTAAAACAGAGTCCTTTTACGGAGCAGACTCCCGACTACTCCGTAGGCGGGTACGTTGTACCCAGGCGCGCACGAGCCTTTACTCCAAATCCTACTTACCAGGCAAAGACTAAACACGTCCGATATCTGGCTTCTCAATAGAAACCAGAGGGATCGGCAAACAGTCTTAGTGCACAGGCCCACTGCCCGTACCATAATAGGTACAGACCCACTGCCCATACCCCAAGTCTGTGTAGAGAAATCAACGAGCAAAATGAATTAATAATAACTTGGTATGCACAATGGCTGATCACAATTTAAGTCTATTAATAGATAGACTAAAATTAATAATAAACGATGTGATGATGAATATGAATATAACAATGAATATCGAATTATGATTTAAGTTTAACTTACAGTAACTTAACGCAGTGGTAGACGCACGCTTTGAAGATGTAGACGTTGATCGATGTCTTCTTTCGATGGAATAACTGTTTGGAAAAATATTTTTCATTATACAATACACATAGAATACATAATATGCACAGTAAATAAATCACAGTAAATAAATAAATAAATATCGAAGCCAATGGTTCTCGAACATCTGTAACATACAAGGGATTAGTAACAAGAGAGGGGACACAACAATATGCACAGTAAATAAATTGATGGTTGTCGAATGCCTGCAACAAACAATGGGTTAGTAACAAGAGAAAGGACGAGTATGAGACGCGCGACCACCCTCCGCGACGGTTCACGAGAAAGTGAGGAAGCTAACGCCGTTATGTATTGGGCGTACGCCGTACGCAGGTTTGTTCGTGTTGAATTGTTTTTGCCGGCTTGAACGACCTTCCTCCTTGAACGACCCAAACACCAGATGGTACGGCCAGGTACGGCTATGGTACACGCCGTACACGGCTAAGTCAATAAACTGTGTGACGCAACGTCACTAGCGCGTTGGACCGACGAAGAGCACCGATACCGCGGCATGATCTACCGTACTCTCTCGCTCGCACACCCATAGACCACCGAAATTCTTCGGCACGCGTCAACACCGACGAAGAGCATCGTTACCGCGGCTCGCTTTATCGCTCTTGCTCACATGCCGTGACGTCACCCAATTCCCGGAATCCCGCGGTTACGAGATGGCTCATTACAGTAAGGCATTCCCGCAAGGGAAATTGTAAGCCACCAGCCAAAAGGTAGATTTGATAAACAATTTATGAAACTACATCTATTCGGAATTTATCTGTTACAAATATACAAATGTAAGGCAAGATATAAAAACGAATAAAACAAGAACATGTACATATATATGAATATCGTGGACTAACCTTAAAGATATCTTCGTTGAAAGGAAGGTCTACATCAGAACACTTTACGGCGTAAGAGAATATATTTCAGATCCATGAAAATCGTGGTACCCACAGACACCAAGGCAGTCTTATTAACCAATTAACGAAGGACCGCCTTTCTCCTGTCTCCTGCGTGCTCCTTAGACTAGAACGAACCCCGTTCACCATCGAGGCACCTTATTCGTCCTCGCGAGACCGTCTCTTCGTTCCTCCAACTTCTTCTTCCTCCGTCGTTGACCCTTCTTGGGTCATCGCTTTGCACTTCTTTTTTTCCTTCAATTCCCTTTCCCCTTGTCCAGAGTTCCCGCGGCAAATCGGTGCACGGTGAAGACAGCCATCAGCCGTAAAATAACAATACCCAATACTTTAATCATAACCGGTCAACGTCATCGTTTAATTAAAGTATCCTCCCCTTCTGGCGTGCCCTCTTTCTTTCGGTGACCTTCCGTCGTTTTCTCGTGAACGAAACGCGCAGGGATTCTCATTCACTTTGTATTCACTCGCTTTCCAAAATTCTCGGATACAAATCAGCGGTCGAGACACGTGATTAATGTTAATTGACACCCGGAGGGTCAGTCCCGAAATCGCTTTGGCTGTGTTCCGAAGCGCGAGATAGATCGTAGCACGATCATCGCACGAAGCACAAGATAAGTCGTCTTTCAAGCGGCGCTTGTTATTCCCTTTCACGACCGGTCGCCGTCACGGAAGAAGGAAAATCGGTGGAACCCGTTGGTCGGTAGCGAACAGTCGGGATTCATCCGAGCGAACGACCTTGGAAGACGGTGGCCGTTCTCTACCGGCGGGTTTCTATTCCTGGACCTCGCTGGGCCAGGGCATTTGCGTTACCCTTGCACACGGAGAGGTGTTACACGGACGTGCACTCAGCGTTTTCGATTATTCAGGAACGAGAAGGGACACGTTCCACGACCCTGTCGAAACCCCGACAGAGTGGTCACACACACATACACACAAATGTATGTACAGACCACATGAACAGGGCGAACATTGCGCGCTCACGCACGCGTATATGTATAGAGTCGAAGCGTACCAGCGATCAGGAGAGGGGCAGAACGAAGATCGGTCTGCAGCAACAATGGCCTGATTGATATCTGGCGGCCGGCATCAAAATAATATCGCGGCGATAGCCACGACGGGACGAGGTTAAAAGCTTAACGAGTTACAGGCATGATATTGGATCCAAAGAAATTTATGGTCCTTGTAGTACCAGTGGGGCCCGTTCGCCTCCCGCGGCGCGGCCCACGAACCTTGCGGTCCACCGCTACATCAATAAGATACCGCGCCGAAATAAATTCGCTGTTTTGACGGCGTTTAATAATAATTCGCCGATCCCAACCGCCCGCCCGCTCGCCGGTCGGACCGGCGGGGGCGCTCTGCTGTCACGGGGTCGACAGTTACGAAATATCACTGGAGCTTCTGCGCACACGATCCCTCACCTCCACCAGCTTAAATTTCAACTTTTCCGGGCAGAGTGGTGTTTTGTTTCTTTTTCGGTGGTCGAATGAGATCCGTCGTGAAATTGAAGTTTATATCGTTTTAATGTAAATTGTTCGTTGGACGGTATCGTTTTTTTGGGGGGGGGGGGGGAATTTCGATGACAGGAATGTTGGAAAGTTATTCGTACGCATCGGTGGAGAATGAGAACCGTTGCGTCGTCGAGAAAGGGGTAATTTATAAATGTGATTGGATCCATCTTTTATAACGATTCCTTGCGTCGAATTAGCTTTTGAAAGTCACGGCCTTACACATTTTATGGAACACTCCATCAATGGTCCATGATTCCAAGGATGGTCACGATGTTCACTGTTCAAGTGCCAGATTATTTCTGACATTGAGTCGCTAACCCTGTTATAGGGGTATTGGTAGGAGCTGGGTCTTGTTTATGGATCCCGAGGTCCAAGTGTGGCCCAAGTCATGTTGGTCATTTAAATAGTCTTCTCTGTTTTATTCCAAATGAGAGAAAGTAAAAGTTAATGGACGTTGAATACATATTCCAACAATACTTCTTACAATTTTACTGCAACCACGCACGATAAACTAATTCTTCATCAACACGAACCGTAAAACATTCGTTTCACATACTCTACAGTCAGAATTTCTCCCAATTACGTTACCCGACGAGTACTTCAAAGAATCCAGAAACTTGTTCTGTACATCAACCACCGCGAGAGTCACCTAATATTATTCAGGGTCGAAATACGAGGACAATAATAATTCGTGTGGATCCAGCGAAGCGTTCTCCAAGTTGCCACGTTCTTCCGTGGCCGTAATGCACATATTACTGTCTCGCCCAAACTCGATGACCGGACGCCCTTTCATCGTGATTCACCGCATCCACTTTGCACGAGGATGGCGCAAGAAGCGCCAGGGGATGAAGACATAGTCGCAGGCGGCGAGATATCCCCGGGCTTCTGCGTCTTTGTCGTCGTTGGAGTGTTCCTTTGCTTAGGTATTTCCTGTAGCCGGGCGCCGCATTAGCATTTCCGTTACCGTTACCCTCCTCGTGGGTACCGTCCACGGAAATTTCTGTCGTGAAACACGGGATACGGGGGCAAACACGTACACACACCCACACACAAACGATACCACCGCAAGTTGTACCGAACCACGGAGCACTTGACTTTGGCCCGAAGTGAAGGCATCGAAACTTTCATTTAATTAATACTTAACCCCTCTGGCCCTGATACGTCCGTCTGTCGTATAAACTTGTCCCTGTGATACCTCGAACAAGGTGACAATATTAATCGGGCGAATTGTCCTGTTTTTATCCAAAATATTCCCGACAACGTCGACGACACAGGCCGTCCCAAGGCGACACCTGGAACGAAAGTTGACGTTCTCCTGTTTGTATTCAATGGGCTTCGAGTAGTCCACACTGCTGTGAAGACAGCCACCCGGGGAGACGGCTGAAACCCGACGTCTCGCCTTTAAGGAAACTTTCACGACCTCTTCGGGTTGCGTTTGCATTCCCACAATTTCCTGGATCGGGAGAGAGACAAATCGTTCTCGATCCGACTGCCATTCATCATCGACGTCATCGCGGCGGAACCGGCGGCTGTCCGGAACAAGTGGCGCCGTGGCAATGCGAAAGAATCCGCTTCTATGATCGACAAAGTTGCCGGAACATACGGCGGCGGGTAGTACGGTTAAGGACCGCAGAAAAACCGCGGTCGAAGGTTAAGGTGGAAAAGTATTTTCCGATAATTACGTGGAAATCGCTTTTGTTTCCCGGGACGTTTGAACAGGACGACAGGCGGCTTCAATAGCACCCAAGTTAACCAGGAACGAAGCGAAGGAAAAGATGTGGTTCTTGATAAACAATCTTCTTTTGTTCTTTCTGCTACGGACCACTCCTCGGTTGAAACACACAAGAACGGTTCGTACAATGTCTGAATGCCTCGATGTTTGAATAGTAAACTATTCTCGAGTTAATCGGCTCAGTGAAACGGAGAAGAATCGACCCGTCGATCGAACACCCGGGGGAAGCAATGTCGCAAAAACTATGGAATCGGACGTCTGCGGGAATTATTCAGCGATCTAAAACGTCGAGCCCGTGGGATCGTGGAGTTCCTTCTCCCTGTCGTTTACCGATCCGCTGTCAATCCACCGCGGGAGGACGGAAGGGGGTAAAAGATCGTGATCGTCGGTGTTCGCGGTTTCCCAATTTCACCGGACGATTAGATCTGAAGCCGAAGCGATCGTCTCTAGCGCGGTTGAATTGAGTCACGTATGCAGAAAGAAGGCCATCATGGATGACGTCCTCGGGTCACTTAAGCGTACCGTCTGGCCGACTGTCGTTGAGTTCCGTCGTTTGTATTACATGCTCGCTGCCGTAATTATATTGTTAGAGCCACTCGAGGAACGAGCGTCGGGTTACTTTCGCGGAACACACGATGACGATGCTAGGAGCGTCGAAGACAGACCGAATAACGAGCAGCTGCAACGGAGAAGACTTTTTACCGTCCTACATCAACGGGTATGATATTCTTATCCAGCATAAAAACGCCACGCCAAGGGATTTCATTTATTCCTATCCGGTTGATGATTACCGCTAATTCGCCCGAGTGATCATCACAGCCGAGGATTATTATTTATACCCCTCTCATTCGCTATCGATCCTGTTTCTGCACCGTCAGCCAATCTTCTCCTCGCACTTCCGTCGGCCACGAAGGATCACCAGCCCCCGCTTAATCGTGGGCCGGCCGCGTAAAAGAAAAGCGACTCCATTTGGTTAAACGACCGGGCGACTATAAATTCTATTAACGAGTCAAGTGTACCGGCGTATCCTATTTGCATAATGTATGCTTATCTGGCGCGTTTAATGGATATCTGAATGTCATGGCTAATGGGACCGGTAATGTCCCCGACGTTTCAGCGTCGGACGCCCGGCCTTCTCACGAAAATTTGAGGAATTTTGTCCCCGCTGCGCGACGATGCACCCTTACGAAACAATAAAATATCCCTTCCAGCTGCCGCTGTCCATTAAGCTACGAGTAACCATTCCCTATCCGCCTACCTCGGGAACGGTCTAAAAACAATCATTTCTTCTATAACCATGCTCGACCTACATATATCAGAAAATGAATAATTGATCGTTAAAAAACTCTAAAATTCCTTAAATAGTATCTCTCCGCTGATATTATCATCGTTCGATTCGTTCACTTTCTCTTCATCGATCGTATACCTACATATATCACATGGAATAGAAGACACCTCAGAACCGAAGAAACTCCCGAAAGACATTTTTAGTTGCATCCGTCGTCTGTCTCTATCCCCGTGCTGCCACAGCATGAAATTTTATGTCTGTTTTACGCAGACACACCTGGAACGGCAGAAAGAGTCGGGTGTATCGGAGGATGGAAAAAGACGGGGACCGGTACACGCGTCGAATCGCTACTATGGTAGTAATGTATGCCAACGAACGGTCGGATGGAACGCCGGCGTCGATTTGCCTGAAGATTTACAGCTGGCACTAAATATCCGTGGCTGGGTGTTATTATCGACTTTATTACATAACCCCCGGTGTCGGGCGTTCGTTCGAACGGGGCCGTTCGCGCGCGGTGGGATAGGGTTAGCGCGAAAGAGCGCCAAGCTATTTCGCGTTTACGCGTCCGTATATCATTCCGGGTCCTCATTGATTCCGCGTTGACTAGGCTTGTTCCTCGCCGCGGCTACGCTTCGTGGGATGTAAGATGACGATCTGCTCTTCTACGGCCGGGTGTCTCACATTCGGCCAGACACAAATGTGGTCCGCCGCACGCCATCGGAATAGGCCCACCGAAACTGTTGGCTGTCTGTTTTAGTGGCACCCTTCGCGAGACGGTTCTCCCTTTAAATAATGTCTCGTGTATGAATTGTCGCGAGGTATGATTCTCCAGGCGCCGATGTAACCGTGATACAGTCGGAAGCGTTTCACGTTTACGTCGTCGCCGGTGGGACGGGAGACGTTTCTTCTAACGTTGATTCCCAGCGTTGTTCCGTCCCGAACCCAACCCCTCGCCTTCTACATGCGATATCATCTGCCTGTGGGATCCTTCAAACATGAACTATGAGGGCATGGGGGTCTGCGTACTGTAGAAAATTAATCGGAAACGTGTTTGATAGGGTTGGTCGAATATACATACAATACCAACGACTAGGTTGAATGCAGAGATGTATGGGATTTTATGAAGCAATATGCTGACAGAATATCGCTACGCAGAGGAATAGAAGACACGTTTAACCGTGCATGTAAGCGTTCCTGTAATTCACTTATCGGACAAACGAAGAATGTCCTCTGAAATTCGATTCTTTATACGAAGGCGTTCGATTAAATTCCAGAAATGTCGTTAATGGCGGGGACAGGGGACAAGGGGTTAGGTCTGGACCGAAGGGTATGAGAACAGCAAGAGAAAAAACGTCCACGTCCCGAAAGCACGCGGATGTAAACGGGAACCGAGGCCGGCTGCCGCAGCGGAGAGTTTTTAATTTCCCGCAAAATAGAATTCTTCGCGCGCTCTAGCCCCCTTCTACCCCCCTTCTGGTCCACGCCCATCCCTTGTCCCACGCAGTGATAAAGCAAATAAAGCCGCTCGCACCACGCCACAATAAACCCTTAGTCCCTGCGTACACGGTCTCCTTCTCCATCCCTCTCGCTCACCCCCCTCTCTTTCTCAACCCATGCTTTTCGATCTGTCTCTGTTCCTCTCGTCGTGACCGTGGTTATCTATCTACCATCATTCCGCCATCCCCGCCCCCCTCCTGCCACCATCCAACCATCCCTTATTCGTCGACGAAATCATTTTGGCAAGCCGGCCTCTGCGGTTTCTCCTTTTCCACCGTCGATGAATAATCAAAAAGGGGTGTCTTCCAGCGGAATTCCACGCCGTTGATAACTACGCTGAGCGTTGAATAGCCCCGTGGCAGCAACTCGACTTCCCCGACGATAAGTATTAAATCTGTCCGAGGAAAATTCCGCTGTTTTCGTGTCCCCTGTTTGATTTTCGTCTGAATTTGTTAACGCGAAAACGTATGTACCGAGACATTCTCGATAGTTTCTTCCGTTGGTCAAAAGAGGTACCTAATGTATCGAGTCATACTGAGCGGTATTCTTTACATCGAAACGGAGTGTCTTCGTAGCAATGGTGCTTAGGGAACAATGGTGGTGACGCCACGGCGTTTCTTGTCGTCTTTTAAATGTTTCTCATTAATGGTCGGTACTTAACGATATCCATCGGTGAATGTCGTTTGAAAAACCTCGTGCTTCGAGCCGATTGACCGTCGAGATGCGATCTCGCGGTGTTTCCCTTTGACTCTGTGCTTGAGTTGGTATATGTTTTTCTTCTTTTTTTTTTTTTTAATCCTAGGGCTGATAGAGCGACACAACGACAATACGGTCGTTCAGAACACGGGCGCGAGAAGGCCACGAGGAGAGAAGAGGCGGTCTCTCGCGTGTATGAAATTTTTCCCCGTGGCCTGGTGCAAGTCATTGGGGTAAAACGACCAGCAAAAGCTTTTTCTTTCATACGCGCGGACCGAGCGCCGGTTAATCGAAGGATAAACTGCCCCGTAATTAAAACCTGACTCATCGGCCAGATCGCATAAACGCTTGTGAAAAACAAATATCAAAGCGACGACGAATCGATTAAAGGACGCAATTAGTCTCTTTGTCCGGTGTCTTTTCAGCGGGCTGTTTGCGAAACAGTGCCGCGCAGCGCGCGGGCGCGCCCGTCATATAAAACGCTCCTTAACGAACGGGCTTCTTGAAAAAATCGAGGGAACCCATTCGTCGACGAGGAACCGTTACGCGGCCCTCTTCTTCCGTGCCAATCATTAGCGTATTTTCTTCTTTCCTTTTATTTGCATCACGATCCTCGAGCATTCGTTGCATCGCTTTTGCTTGGCGTTCTTTTGTTGTTTCATTGCGCATCTCTGTAGGCGATATTCTGTTTAAATCGTTGATACACTGGCTAGGATTATTTTGAGATCCGAGCAAGCAAAAGAGAAATATGAAAAGCAACGATTTGTGTAGATGACTACTGGACCCGTTTTCTTCGGTTAACTGGTCCAGCATGAATATTCTATGTTTCTCGGAACGTGTGAGTGTGTGTGTATTGAAATCAAGATTGTATCTTTCGAAACGAGCAAAAGCCCAAGTCAACACCGTATTCGATCGTGTGTAAATGTCCGCAAGAATTTGATTTCAGACTTTCTTTGAAAAACGATTATGGAATTTTGTTTTTTTCATCACGAGACGTATTCCGCAGATTTTAGTTCATATTTTAGGCTTTAAACTCCCGTGAAAGTATATAAACGTTAAAGTGCTCGTTATACCACAAAATCTCGTCGATTTTGTCAGATTCGTGTCAACGCTGACGTCATTGCATCACCATCTCAAAACACGAATTATGCAAATTCTTCCTGTCCCTGATCCGTAATAAGCCACAAAAATATGCTACCGTCGCGTCGGGAGCGTCAACTAACTGCTGCTTCCTCATGAATATTGATATTCGTGCATTAAAATCTATATACTCTAAAATCCTCAAAAGAAAAAAAATAAATTACAAAGATAATACAGCTTGTAAAACGTAATTGGTCGATTTATAATACATACAAAACACCTTCTATACATATTTATTATAATTTCCATCATACAACCTGTATCGAAATTAGAGTTCCCCGTTCCAAGTATCCAGATGCAAATATAAGTAATTCACTGTATTTCATCGAATTCAATACTTATTCTCGAGAAGACCAGAATGATGCTGTTTCAATGAAACTTGTCTTAACAATTTCAGAACTCGCCACCACATCGAAAGACGAAAGGGATGAAAAGATGATTAATGATTACTTATACCAAAATTAATAACATCTGCTTGATCGAACTCCTGAACAAACGTACGGGATAACGTCCAACCTCTTACCTAGGTAACTGACAACGATAGACCTCTGTACCGAGAAAAAGGGGGTAGGTATTCGACTCACCGGTGTACACCGTGTCGTCGGTTATCCCGTAAATTTCGACTCGTTGATGTTTCGCGCGTATATATCTGGTCGGGGTAATAGTCAGCGTTTCGTAACCGGTTCCGAGCACCGATTAATTTCGATTCGATCGCGTCCCGCTCGCCCGCTAGACCAGCCAGGGTATTTGCAGTGCTCTCATGATACATTACGCAACAGTTTTGCGAGTACCCGTTCGCGGGGTGGACATTTAACATGGCCGTTGAATAATTACCCTGTATCGAGGTACGGTACGTGTATACGCACTCTCGGAACTGCTCGGTTTCTACGGATCAGCACACCACGGCCCGACGACGAGTACCTTAATTAGATTCGTTGTAGAATACGGTCGTCTTTAAATACCTGCCGCGAGTGTACGAGATAAATGCTCACGAGTTGGACAACGAGGCAGTCGCATAAACCGTGGGGATCGTTGATTATCTCGTATCGATACGTGCCAGCCACGGTTTCCGGTTCGAAAGTCGCTCGTTCGTCGCGATATTAATATCGAAACAATGCGATTCGGTATTTAACGAGTCGTTGAAACGTTTACGGACACCCGACCGTGGATTACGACGGTGGAAAATTGGGGACGATTAAAGTATCGGTGCGTGCATGCTGCTTCGGAACGATCGCCACCGGTTAACGAGATAAATAGTTCGTAAATAGGATAGACGCCGTATAACTCAGTGGCATCGATTAGCTTGTTACTTTGCTGGGGCTGAATATATGGGCCCGTGTGAGCTGTCTCTTTCTCTCTCTCTATCTCTGTCTCTCTCTCGGAACTTGTTGAAACGCCCGGCTCCGTAGCACGGGGTTACCGATACCAACACGGTCGTTGAATATTTAATAGAGCACCGGCGTGTCCGCTAGCCGAGAACTTGAGACACCGAGTCGGTCCTGTTGCGCGCAGACTTGACACGCTTCGGAGAGGCGCGTGAATCATACCGAGGGCAGGATTTTTGTGGCAGAAGACGATTCACGGTCCAATGAAGCCGATTAATTCCAGCTGCATTGTTCAAAGGCCTGAGAAATACAGTACTTGATGTTTCAGTAACAGCGTCCTAATTTCATTCATCATTCAACGGCGTCGTAGTTTCATTTAAATCGGAACTTCCATATTTATTACCGAAGATAACGGACGTGTAAATTAATGTAAAAGGGAAGGAAGTCCATTCGCGAACGCTGCTCAAGATAAAGTGTATAACGAAAAAATCGTGTATCGCTCTAATTCCAGACTCCGTTCTGCACGATTCGGTTCAGTGACGCTACAACGATCGTTTCACGTTCAGGGATACTGAATCGCTTATAACGTCGAACGATTATATCCTGTCCGAGTCTGTCCCCGAAAAAAAAAAGGAAGAACGAGACAGAACCTTCGGGGAGGATTTGCATTCGAGCCGATAGTCGCGAGGGTACTGAACGGGCCCAAAATCGCGGTTGAACGGGTGTCAGCGACGGGCAATTCGAACGAGCTAAACAATGCGCGGCGAGATGGGCTATCACGTGGAGCCCCGTTCGCGGTACTTCATCTCTTAAGAGGAACGAGCGCCTACGGCCACGGGATTCGATTGAATTATTTCATGCCATCGATGCCGTCTTCGGAGCAGCGTATATCGGAAGCCACCACCGCGCCGTCGCGTTGTAGAGTGGAGAACCAGGGGGGAGAGGAGGTAGGAGAAAAGCGGAGGACGAAAAGGAAACGTACGACGATGGAGGGAGACGCGGAGAAGACAACGGACAAGGACGAACCGGAATAAGAATAAGTGGAGAACGGCGAGGGAGGGAGGGTGGAGACCACTCGACGTTCTATACCTCCGGCTACTGCATACGCATTTATTATAATCCACGAATTCCCGAGGAGAACGATTCTGAACGGCGGTGAAGGAGGGATCGTTGGGGAAGGGTAGGTGAAGGAGGGGCAAGCGAGCGTTTCCCTTCTTCCCTCTGCGTGTATCGCGGTCGAACGAGGGAAGACGGAAGGGAGATAGATAAAAGAGCGATGAGGAAGAGGGAACGGGCGAGCGAACGATCTCTCCCGATGCGAAGAGAAAATATATCGTCGAAACAAAAGCAAGGAGAGAGGAGCACCGATGGTACCATTGGATCCGTTGGCGCGACGAAGAGGATACGAGGCGAATTCACGGGGTGGGACGAAGAATCAAGAGACGGTGTGTAGAGGAAACGAGAGAGAGTGAGAAAAAGGAAGAAGGAACAACGAAGGAGGGAATAAAAGAGGAAGAGGGACCCAGAAGTAGTTTCTCGATGGCTTGGCCAGTCCTGGGCCTGGGGTAACCTCAATTTTTGAGCATAACTCATGTGTGAGCGAGCTGCGCTTAAATCTTCTGTCCGAATAATAAGAGGAGCGCATTTACTTTGGGGGCTACTGCGGTGACAACCTATCCGAGGCCCGTCCAATGCAACGGCGACCTACGCTGCAGAGGATCCACGGGACTGAGCGATAGAGAGGGAACGAGAAAGAGAAACCTGAAGCAGAAGGGGGGAGTAGCACGTATTCCTGTTTGGCAAGGCCGAAAGAATCGTTATTCTCCGCTGGCACAGGTTGGTCGGCAACCTGCCTTATACCTTATAGTCCTTTGATTTCACCGATCCCGCGGACAGTCCGGCCGTTTCGCTGCTTTTCTGACTCGTCTTCTTTTCATAAGATCGTCCAAACGCGGTTGCGTGAATCCCGCAGGCCTAGCTGTCTCGGGCGGGCGGTGGGAGACCCGATGCACATCGCAGATTTGCGAGCGTTGTTCCGAACGCGTTGCGTGTGCCCCCGCCGCGCCTCCGTAACGTGGACGCTCGTTTGGAACCGTGGGAGAAACCTTAGTTTCGGTGTATGTATCCGAATTCCGTATCGATCGAATGTTTTCTATCCGGTGGACTACCAGAGAAAGAGAGAAAGATCCGCCGACGGCACCAATACGCAGTGGTAACATGCTTCCCCCTTGGCATCGAAGTTTCGTATCTTGTTTACGAACACAGGGAACGAAGTGGAAATGAAGAACAATCGTAGTTAACGAGCGAACTGCGGAGAGCCTCCTCCCGATAGGTAGAGGTAATTGTTTCAAACTAGTAATAAGAAATCATTCTCTTCCGGCGTGTTTCTTGATTACTTGGCCGGGCGAGCGGAGATATCGACGTCTAGATTCATCTATCTCTCTCTCGTCGAATTTCTTCACAGACGGTTAATGTTTCGTGAAATATATATCGAGAAGTCTGCAATTCCATCCCGGGTGAATAGAATGATACATCTTCTATCGTATATTACTGTTTTATCGAACAGCGAAACGTTAAGGTATTGAGGGCCCGAGGAATAGTTACCTCGAAGCGTGATCTTGGTGGTTAGCGTTCGATGGTAACCAAAGAAGTTTTACCGAACAGATAAACACGAAATGGGACGATTCCATACCGCCGTGCCACGTCCCCGATCCCTGGTCAGCAAGGCCCGGTTCCCCCTTTAATCTCCACAAGTATCCAAGAAAGTCTCACTAACTCACGGTATACAGACACTAAAAGTCCGCGAAAGAATTCCAAGCGCATTCCAGCCGCCCAATATTCCCCCCTCGGGGCCTGTTTTCACGGGATTGAGAAGAACACGCGTCGAACGTCGTGGACCGAAAAGGAGATGACGATGGATCGAGTGGAATCCGCGAGTTCCGCGAATCGGATCGACGCGCTGCGCCGTCGTGTCGTTTACCTGGATGGAGAGCCTTCTAGGCGGCACGTACGCCGTCGGATCAAACCAGGTACGGGGTTGATCAACGAAATTCCGGGATAGGAAAGACGAGAAGTGCACGCAAGAACCGTCGTGCGTAACCTGCTCGCCTTTTAAACGGCCGCCGATGGAACGCTGGGATTAATGAGCCTGTCCGCCGGCCGCTCGAACGTGTCGACAACGAGGTAGACGCTGTTCCAAAAGGGTATAAAAGGAGGGAGGGGGACACGGAAAATTGTATGTAAGCATGGTGGATCAAGATCAATCGCCGCGGCGAAGTTTTAATCGTTCCCGCCATCCCTGATAAAAAGCATCCTCTCCTTGTGGTTGCGCAAAGCTGCTGGTCGCTGGTGGTAATCGATGCGGAGGCTGAAGTTACACCTTGTTACGGCCTGACTTCTATTTGTTGTTGCTAACAAGGTTAACCGGATAAGCTGGTTGCTTTTCAGCCTGAGCGAAATGAGCGATGATTTTTCGAGTGAATGGTAATCGGGGTTACGAATGATAGTGGAACCGGACGATACGTTAAGTTCCGAAGAAGGGTACAGAAAATAAAAAAATAAAATATTCAAATGATTTAGCGAGTAATATAGATTATTATTGGAATTATTTATTTTATATTGAAGGTGTTGTTGAACGATAAGCGGCTGGTTCTTGGTCAGGTTTGAAGATGGAACCGCGGTAACAATGGTCGTAGTACCAATTACCCTTGTTGTTGGACGGCTGGAGTCTCGGAATAATTTCGAAGTTGCGCCTCGAACGGGATAATTGGAATTTTAAAGACTTGAGAAGCCTTTCAGGAACAAGAAGTTCGTCGAATTACCGGCGTCCAAATATTTCAATTTAAAGTCATCGTAAACCGCGGGTCAGGGATGGATAATTAAAAGCGGCGGAAGTTGAAATCGTCCGGTTTCTAAAAAGGCGTTGTAGGGGAAAGTTTCTGATGCTTTAGACAGCTCGTGTTGGATCAACGGCGGAACTTTCTGCCGGTCGCTAGCTCGCCGCGAGTTATAGAGAAGGAGGTGGTAGCATCGGGAGGGGGGTGAAAGAGTAGACGAGTGTCGAATAGTTAGAATATCGTTTATAAATATCGCTTGTATAATGGTTTCGCTGACTCTTTCAGAACTTTGATAATTAGTTGGAGCATAGTTTAGCATCCCGTCTGCCCACCTTTCACCCGGCCTCGTTTCTTCCCTGCCTACACAATTTCAGTCGACTAAAACCCAGCGAAAATTCTGTTCCGCGATTCGATAGCGCGACTGGCCGCTGCCAACAAGTGGGCACGAGATCAAAACGTACCCCTTAATGGAAATTCAACGTCGTGCAACTTATTAAAAATTCGCGGAACGACTAGAGTTTCGCGAAAGATTTTCTTTTCAAAAGAAAAAAGTTCAATCTCGCGATTCCGCTTCTGTATAACTTTCAACAACATCCTAATTAATTATAATCACCTGGTCCGGAGGGGGGGGGTAGTCCCCGTGGAACCAGACAAAAATCCAGTGGTGGGAATGAGCCTTCGCTCATCCATGATTTACTGTATAGACTATCCTTGACCGCGTAGTTTTCAGACGAAGCTGGAAGCCCCTAAAATCATAAAATTTACACGACGAGGAGGGCAAGCGACGATGATCACGAACGTCCGTCGGCGATATTCTTTCGCATGCAAAAATTATTCGTTATTGCTACGAAATAAACAGGTGCCGATAGAAGGGGTTTCGCAGACGTGGTCCCGTCTGCGTTAGATCGGATAATTGACGTTCTCGCGGCGACGCGCACCAGGGACGTTCCTAATAACATGTCGAAGAGGAGCTAGTAACCCCTCGCTGGCAGGCCGCGGTGCGTGTTTAGCGATTGAATCGATTTATCAATCATAAGCTATCGGGGCCGGGGATCAGATCCGTTCGATCCGTTCGACACTAAGTTACGCATACGCGTCTCCACTGGTCCTTCTATTACATATTTCCGCGCGCGCGTGTAACCCGTTCAGGGGAACGTGCAGGCGATCAGAGCACACGAACGCTGGATGCCAGGCCACGCGGCGAGATGCGATCGCGCGGAATCAATGAATCGGGATCGCGTCACGTAACGCGAGGGAAATTATTGTGCATCCTGTCGAACCGCGCGGGAACATATCGTGGTACCGCCCTGTGGAAAACGTAATGGGATCGTTATTGATATGCTCGATCGATAAGCCGCTTCTTCTTTCCATTCGCGTAAAGATCGAAGATAACCGATCGGGAATCGTCGTTTTCCTGTTGCAAAACACAGATTTCCATCGTCTCGATCCAGCTTAGAAACAACGGGGCGACAGTTCACGAAGAGACGTTTTAAAGGCACCGATAGACGGTACGATTTATCATACAAGTTGTACAGGGAGTTGGATAGACAGATTTTTAGCGTGACGTATTGTCTACGTTGAGAAGTAATTATTTTATTCGGTATATTTCCGTCAGTATGTATTTTTTTTTATTCTGTTGAGAAGCGTGTCTAGTGAGTTTTTGTTTTTTTCGTTTATGTACAATCTTTGAAATTACGCGGGTGCGTGCGCGTGTGTGTATCTTCATGATTCAGAGAGCATACTGCATTATGAAGTTGTGCGTTCAGTCGTACTTTGTATTAGAATTGTAGTCAATACTGTTAGTTAAGTGCAATGTTATATTTTACTAATATTAAAACCTGACGTTCGTCGATCTGTTCCCCGGAACAAAGATAATTTAATAACATTCTACAAATTGTACGACTACGCCCCACACATTGCAACTGTTATTCAAACGGTGGAAACGACCTAGGTTGTACGATCAGTTGTACGATAAATTGTATCGTCAATGGGACGTTTAATTGACTCCTGGCATCCGTCCTGGTCCGTTGACGGATTAATCGGGCGTGTCCCGTTTGTCGACGAAATTTCGGCTTTATCTCCGCTCGATAAACATGTTCTACCCCCGCGTGGTTTTACATGCGGCGTTACAAGGTACGCGTTTCTTCGGCCTTTTGAAACGTGTCATCGATACTCCGCCTGCGTCGACCTCTTAGACGTATTAGTGGTCCTTTTTTTCCCCCTATTCGTATCGTTTGTCTCGTGCTGCCGTTCGGCTCCCCCTAGTTGATTCGTGCCTTTAATATCATCATCGACCGATCGATGTTATCGTCCTCTGTTATGTAATACAGGGAATTTTTAATACTTTGCTCGTCTCCCCAGTGATCCAGGCTGGACGATCTTCTTTGTACGGTCGATCTGTAACATCGTGCGATGCTCGAGTTCATTCACAATTAAAATCTGTTGATTTGTTCAGGTAAACAGAAATGGATATCAATGCTGGAGGATCAGGCTCGAACAGACTCCAATTGAATAAATTCCCATTTACATACAGCGAATGGTATATTCACGCTGTGATTTATATATCAATATCTACTTGTAATGTCACGGCTGAGAATAGAGGATCATAACTATGAGTATTAATTATTGGGTCGTTCACAAGTCCTCAGGTGTTTTATTTCAGTATAGAATTGTTAAATCAATCGCGGAATGGTCATCCTCGTGTCTTCCTTTTTACTCTCGAGTCACCATTGAAAGATTCATAACCAAGTGATAAACACTGTGCAATTTGAACATGCCCCGGACCACAGTACATTCAAGTATCCACGACGAACCAGAGGAAAAAGGGAATCGCACGGTGCAACATAAATTCCGATCGGAAATAAATTTCGCTCCGATCGATTGCTCGGTCGCGAAGGACAAAATGCCCTGTTCGTGGTGTCCGCGAATGCCCAACGATCCGCGAGATTTGCATCTACAATCGTGTCGTAGCATCGGAAGCGCGGGTACGCCTGGAAGATCCCGCGGGCGAGGAACAGAGATGACCGACGCCTTGTTGGCGTGTCGTTCGATCGTGTCGTCGCCTTATCCCGATACACCCGGAGCCGTCGGGCAGCCGCCTCCCCTGTTAAGTCACTTTGAAAGCGATCGTTCCTCCCGCGGATCAAAACTGGAATTGCAGGCCGAAACTCAATCGTAACTTGGAAACGGACTGTATAATTAGGCACGACTGTTGCAACCGATATCACCGCTCCCTCACCCCCCTGCCGGGTGTGGTTTGACTCCGCATCGCGGAAACTAATTGACTGTTGAAAGGTGGTTTCGCGGGATCGATTCGGCTTGCGTAGCTTCCGCGGATACTATGGAAGATGATATTAGCCGTGATAGCCATAATTCGCCGGGCGATTATAATTGATTGGAATTAATTAGATGGGCGAATACCAGCGCGCGCGTCCGTCCGAGAATTCCATTAGCATAATGTTCGTACAACGCGGCGGAACGCGATCGAGAGCGATTTGAGGAGACATGAAAAATAAAGATTTGTAATTTATATCGCCGTGTTCCTCGATTTGACGGGAAGGCATACTTCGAGGACGAGCCCGACGGGAAATGGATGTCGGTCGAAGGAGCACCGGGAGGGGGCCAAATCGGTGGCTTAGGATCGGAAACCACGATGCCTGTGTGTACCACGAGCGGTCTTTAGCTGCTATAAGACGGCAGGGAAGGATCACGGAGAATCTCCGGGTATTTTACGACTAGCCGTGGGGTAATCTCGAGTGCAAACCATGAACCTGAAAAATAGCATAGTCTGGGAAAAATTGGAGTCGTAAAAGCTACGGTACGGAACGATGACATCAGCATCGTGTACCATATTTTATATTGTAAAGCAATCATTAACTCCATTTCCGAACCCCAGACATCACAGTTGGCTATACGAAATAAAATTGAAGCAAGTTCTACGTTACAAATCTATTCGAAGTAAGGAAGAACATGACGAGGATGTGATACGCTTGAAGGTCATCCCAACACAGAAACGAATTCTTGATTTTTGGAAGAAAGAAGGCCGTTGGATGTTGCTGTAAATGAAAATCGCGAGGTCCTTTATCTTTCTCATCTACGGGGCCCACAGAAGGAAGCTGATCACAAGGGCGGGATATCGAAAGGAACAAATCGACGGACAAAAGGAGAAGGCAATCGAAAAAGCCGTGGGCCCTCTATCCGACGGTGCCACCGGACCGGGGATACCGCAACAACGCACGCTCTTCGTGTATCGCTCCGCGGGCGGCTGGTCGCAGACATGGGCGCTACAAATGGGCGGGCCAGGCTGTGGTGCCCTCGGGTCACGAGGAGGAAACGCACGGCCCTGCCGGCCACATTGGGCCCCGGGTGGGAGCGAGACACGCAGACGGCGGTACCGGGTGGACAGGTGAGAGAAAGCGAAACGGGGAGGCGAGCGATGAACGCGATGAGGAAAGGGCGACGAGGGGAGTCCGGCGGTCGACGGTAAGAGGGGATGATAGGGCCCGTAGAGGAAGAGAGAGAGGGTGAGATGATTGTCTGGCTCGAGGAGCGAAGAGGGGGAGCGGGAAGACGGGCACGGAAAGTGGTAGGGGGATCCCCATGTGCATCGGAAGGTGCAGGGAAAGGGACGGGCCCCCGAGGTAAAGAGGGCCCTATCAAGGTGAACCACTTACACTTTACCGACTGGATTACACTAAGCGATCGAACTCGGGCTCTGAGCGCATAAGGAAGGGTCGCTCGCATTGCGTGCGATCCGCCGATCCGCCGAGAAACCGTGGTAGTGATGGAACCCGGCGTATTACAAGCGATATCGGAAACTCGATGGTTGGTATACTCTGACTTCTATATTACCGTTTCGTAAAATAGTAAACATTTATTACTTTATTCTCAGAATCTCGTCAAGCCCTCGGCGAAAATATTACATTTTATAAAAAAAAAAACGAATTATCAGATCGCAACTGAAATGATGTCAAAAATATGCCATGTAGTTACAAATAAACCATATGTTTTCGCGTGTATCAATTGACTCGAACGGAACGAAGCATATGTGTGGTCGAAAATCGATTGATGTTCATGGATACACATCAGACGCAGTCCCATCGCTACCTAGACGGAGAAGGTGGGAAAATAATCGTACCCCGGCAGAACTCGTTTGACCGCGAGACACTGACTGTCCGTCAGCGGATGCCTGACGATGCGGTGGCTTCGCACGGGAACGTTCGTCCGACATGGCGATCCGTGTGGGGATAAAATAGTTTATTGCTTAATCCGGGATACGCTTTTACGCGACGGTTTTATGGAAAGTTATGCGAAACGATCGAAGCCGAGGCGATGGGGTCTCGGGATAGGGTCGGGCGTCACGCGGGCCAGGGGTGCTGGGCTCTCTCCCAACCCCGGGGGAGGTTTATTATGCATAAATTTACGAGCGGAGAGTTTATTTGTACGAATCCTAGGAACGTTCCGTTGAGGAGCGCGCGCGCGATCGCACGTTCGATAAAGTTTACAAACGACCTCCCTCCGCCTCGTTTCGCGCGGCGCTGCGAGTTCGAATAAGCGCAGCGAAATCTGCCGGCTTTTACGGTCATTCCTCGGGCAACGATCAACTCCGCAGCCGCCACACGCTACCGCGGCTAACGTCTCGGGGGGGCATCCGACGAGAGCGTTTCCGCTGTCGATGTTTAATTCCGTTTTCTGGCTGAAGCCTCGAATCGTCTATTATTTGGTATCTCCGCTCGAAACCTGAAACGCCACGGTACACCGAGGTGCAGAGAATGCACGACGGGGGAACGGACGTTCGGAGAAAGCTCACTGGAATGAATAGGAGAGACGAGTAACGATCGCATGGTTCATTTTGTGTCCCGCGTAATATTTTTAGTACGGATACTCGTGTGTTACTGTGAACTTGTAGATCTCTTATGGAACGTGAAACTTACAGAAGTTTTCGATATGTACTCATTAGTCTGAAGTCTGAAGATATCTGATCTGTATGAGGAAAATGTGAGGTTTCGTAAAGATGATATATTTTAGGCCACATTTGTGATTTCATAGCGTTGTCCATTGAACTTCGGTATCCTTTACATAATATTTACTTTAGACATTCAACGATTTTGTAATAATTTGTAATATTTACTACATATTCGATAACTGTCCTAGTACTTACGAGCAGGAGCGTAGGTTACGAAATGTTCTGTAACTGTGGCATATTGCTAATTACCAAAAGAAAGGTACTTGTACCTGTGAAATTTAACTTTCATTGGGATTTATGTTCGCGAACCTGGATCCACGGTAAATTACAATTATATTATCGATAATTTGATAGAAATTGCGATTTAGGAGAAGAAACGATCGAATTCAATTAGATAATACTACACCACCGTCAGTATCTGCAGAAAGTAGATACAGTGGATCATAGTCAGACACTCTGACTGATTGTATTTGAAATTCAGCAAGATCAAGTTATGTGCTTTTTTGGATCGTACAACGTAGATATGGTTACAACATTCTTTAATACATCGAAGAATCACATAACCCAGTTTCAGGATTTTTTCTTACGCGTTGGAAGTGAATCAAAACGTTTCGTCCGCGTCGCCGGAGACAGGAGCCGCGGGAATCGGGGTTAAAGGTCGCTCGATGGGAATACAACCTGGCTCAGAGACTCCTCCGGTCATTGAATTGCGCCGCGAGTGACCGGAAAGCGGTGCTCGGGAACGGCGAGCAACGAAACGAAAGGCGAAAACATTCTCCGCGACGTGGACCATAGCGTTCTACGTGTACGTTACGTAGGCGTGGCACTGGGATTTTCGAAATTCGCGGCTGAAACACGCTCACGGCCTCCGTTTCTCTTTCTCACTCTACCCTCCCCGAGCACCCCGAGGAACGAGCGACTGATTTATTACGCACCGGGTCAATTGAAAACACCTGCAACTCCACCGCCTCCCGCATTGCGGTTTCGCAATCGATCCGCCGTGTTCGATTAATATGCCCGTTATACACGATTAGTAGGTTGCCCGAGGTTTATTACCTCGATCACGACGGAAAAATTGCGACGCGGACGGCGTCGAGGCCTCTAATAAGTTCCTGGGCCTGAGAATCAGTCACAAATGCAGCCCCAATTGTCGGGTATCGACTCGCCCCGTTCTCGAAGCAGCCTTATGATCTTTCGAACTTTTCACTTCGATTTACGGACTCGATTCGCGAAGGATTTTCACCCCCTGTTTCCAGTGGAATTTAAAATAATAGAACTTACTATAATACAGGCTTTACACGGTCTTCGTTCTTGTTTCAGAAGTTGCTCGGAAAAAAATATTAGTACACATACATTAACGTCCACCCCTATCAGCGCGGTATTCAATATTTCAAAGTTACCGATAATACCAAGATAAATTTTCCTAGTCGTGTTTTTCAATACCCAAGCATTACGAGAAGACCATTTATTCCGCGAATTTACACTTATTCTTGTAGAAGGAAGCTTCTCTACATTCGTGCGATCAATATTGTCGCACTCTGTACAATATTCGCATGTGCGTTAGACCGCAAATCGATTAAGTTTTCGAAGGGGAACATTCCTTTAAAGCCCGCTCCCGAAAGGGAATTTAATTGAACAATTTCTTTCACGGTGGTACTTTATGGTCCCCCATATTGATCCCGCGAAGTGTTTTAATGAAACTTCTCGGTCGCAAATTCCATACCCGAAATTCCCCCCCTTCCCCGCCATCGAACAGCCGTGCCTCATTCCCGTGACATAAATCGAACTATATTATCGCGCATCGGAAATTATCGCAGCCTCTTGCCGGCTCACCTTCCTGTGGAGCCGAAGATCACGTCGAAGATCCTTGCGTGAGAAACGCAAACTGCAATTACGAGCGGGCGTGCGCGCACGACATTTTACGTCTCCTGTCTCCGTCTTCGAATTCCTTCCTCTCACACTCTGTCTCTTTTCCTCTTTCACCCTGAGGTCTCCGCGGCTGCATCGCGTCCCTCTCTTTCTCACCTGCGTTCGTTCTCCTCGTTCCGCGGCAGCTCCGTGAAAGTTACGCCTGCACGTATACACGCTCGCTCGTCCATAAAGCCCCACGGGTTTTCAGCGACGCGCGGGCGTGAACAATTTTTTTAAAGTAACGCCGCGGACGATCCTCGGCGTGTCCCGAAATTTGTCCGAAAGCCTTAGCTCCCTCCACGCGACGAATTTCTCGACGATATTTCTGCGCAGGAAAAATCGGCGATGGAGGAACGGAAAATTGGGTGATCGTTGTTCGAAATATCGATTTGCGCGTTACTGGTGCTCTGTTGAATGTATTTCCGATTAAGTACCCACGTTAGTAATAATATTTTTCTGATACATCGGAATATAGTAGACACATTCACCTGTGAAGAGTATAATTAACACTCGAGGATAGGGTACAGTTAATTCAAGTGAAATATTTGAAATTTTGCGCAGTACATATTGCTAAACATTACACCGCGTGTCTCGATAGTAACGCGATTAGCTTAGACGTTGACCGTTTAATGCCGGACGCTAAACTATCCGTCGATCTTCGGGGCGCACATTTACGAGCGTGTTCGCATCGAGTCGAATCCGAGCGTGTATCCACGTGGAGGGGGCATATCGTCGGTCTCGCCATCAAAAGCTTTATCGTGAGTACTAAAAAAAGGAGGAGGCGAGGCAGATATTGCATAAAAATCGCCGCGCGTATTAGCCTCGATTACGTACCAAGACCCTGTGGCAGAGTCATTTAATTACCGATAATAACAGTAAAAACCGAAGCACTTGTCGTTGTCCCGTGGTTCCCAAGGAGCGTATTCCGCGCGGCCGCGGCGCGCACGTTGTTTTACGGCCTGATATATTGTACGCCGTCGGTCGTTCCTTTAACGCCCGCGGAATGGGAAATATTCGCGGCGCTCGGCCGAGGCCCTCCTTCGCAGCGAGACATTTCGAACGGTGACGCAATAATTCCCAAAGCATTATCACTCGCCGCCACGTGTATTTTCTAGAACATCGGATTTTTCCACGTCGATCGGGCATTCCCGCGCCGCGTAACGCGTTACCAGCGGCGCTTGCTTCTTTGATTTTATCGCGTGGAATCCGAAACGAACGTCCACCGTAGCCACCGGCGGCTACTTTCGCGCGCTACCGTATCGTCGAGAAATTCGATTTCACCGTTTGTAATTCGCGATCCCCGTGACGGTCTTCTCGCCGTGTATCCACGCGGACGTTGCAATTGTGTCGAGAAGGACGAGGAGCAGGAGCTGAAACCCATTGTTGGAAAACAGAACTGTCGCGGTGATTGGAAGAAAAATTATCAGACATTGATCGACTCGATTTCTATTCGTTGCTCCATCACGGCCCGATCGCATGGTCAGGATTTCCGTTCTCCGAGCTGCTTTTGAATTTAGAGTCCGTACGGAGAACCGCAGCAATGGTAACTGGGGCTCCAGCGATCGACATGGGGAGGAGCGTTTGGCGTAATTTCAGAAAGACAATCGACACGATACGAGATAATTGAGGGTCCCGCCAATCAACCCGATCCGAGGGCCGCGTAGACACATTGTTCCGAGTCCGCGAAACGGTGGAATTATGATCCGTGTTTATGCGTGATCGTTATCACGCCGCGGAAACGTTTCTCTCTGAAAACCATCAGATAACGCGCATTGTTCTCACGAAAGAAGGTTATATCGGGGAATAAAACCGACTCATTTCCAGACGACGTTTACGAGCCCCGCCGACTTATATCCCCTCTTCGCTCTGCCCAGCCCTCCCCCCTCCTACACCATTCCCCGTTTTACGATTTATTCTGCTTTAAATACCCTTCGACCGTGTGCCAGGGTTCAAATTTCACCCGGCCATTCCTGTTCGATCTTTCACGTTCCACGGGCGTTCGCGTTTTAACGATTTCCCCCCATCCGCGTATCTTGAACAAATGATTAATTCTCCACCCCCCTGTTCGAACCACCCCGTCCCTCCCACGTGCAGCTCGATTAATCGAGGAAAGTCACGCGCCGTCATGATTTTTTTATCTGGTATCGTTGAGATTATCCTCAATAGACTGTTTTCTCGCGGGGACATTCGCTTTAAGATTCGTTCTCCAATAATTACCGACCGCTTCGTTTCAGGTGCCCAAAGATGTGAATATTGAAGATAATTAAAGATGATTACATCGAATAGTTTTAAGCAGATACAATTGTAAATCGGTACAATGGATCGTTTGTCGAAGTCCAGTCGTCGATAATTGGTTATCGAAGAATTCATTAAAGGCTATTCACAGGAATTCTAGATTTAGGGTAATTAAATTTAGTCGGTGTATTGTAGTTCGACTCTTCCAAGTACGTTTCCACTTCTAACAAGAGTGGTTGCTAAGCAGAGCTCGGAAAAGGTAATATTTTGAGCGTATCCACCCCTGTTTAAACGTCCCCACCCTCCCCCCAAAAACGATCCTTTATTTGTCGATCAACGAGGTACAAGGAAATCATTTTGCAGGCTCCTCGATTCGTTTTTACGGCGGTAGTGGCTCGTGTCGAGCGAGTGTCGCACGTGCGCGAGGCAGAGCGCGTGAACTCCAGATCAAGTACTTGCGAACACGCGTCGATGCGCACTGCCATCAGGGTCATAACGCCGCAAGACTGCGATTTCAATATTGACGGGGCCAAACAGAGCTATCGATACAATGTGATGCATCTAGACGCTTCTGCATATAATTTATATGAGCCGACGATCGTCCCCGAAAATTGCTTCTCGATTTTTTCTGTAACTGTACACACGTCACGCCGAAGACGCACCATTTCGCTCGGCTGACTGGTCTGCACAGAGAGTCTGATGATGTTACACGACTATCCTTACTTTCCAAACTATCGGAAATTGAGTCCCCTCGCCGCTGAAAAAATTATGTATACGAAAATTGATAAATAACCCGGTAGACGACACTGCATCCGTAACATCAATTAATCGGACCTCTGATTACTTTAACAGGTAATAAACGCAGAGGCCCTTTTAACCGTGTTGTAAATTACAGAATCGTGTTGCTCTGCGCGTGCGTATTCAATTTAACGAGTCTTAACGGCCTTAAAAAGGCGTTTAGTTCTGTTCGGCATTAAAAGTTTAATAAACGGGGTGGAAGGGGTTGGGGCGTTGGGGACGGTTGCCTCGATAATGGAATTGATATACAGTATCGTTGTAATGTACGTTCACGCCGAAGATACACATATAATCGCTTCGCGAGCCGGTGGTAGGTACATCCATAAACGGGCATCGAAGCTCATTGAAACTTCACGCGGGGCAAATATTATGACAATAAAGAATCCCCGGTACTCGGCGAGTCGTCGTAAATAACCGTGGTTTTTCAGGGGGCCCCAATAACGAATACACCGCGCGGGAAGGCGAATTAATCGGTACGGCTTTATCTCGCGATCGCTACAATACACTGGGATTCCAACGCGATTTAATTAATCGATTGACTCGCACGGCGAATCGCGTAATTTCGTGCTATCAATTTTCTTAAACCTTGCGTACCCCCCCCTACCCTCCCTTCTCTTCAGGGCCGAAAACGCTCGCCTTGACCGTCGTGTTACGCGGTCCGGGTATTTATCGTGCAAACACGTGGAATGATTATTCGTTCGTGCGATAAAATCGTCGCGGCGCGAGCTTCTGCGATCCTGGAGCCAATCCCTGGCCTCGTGGAGACCCTAGTCCGCCGCCACACCGTGACATGGGGGTGATTTTCATCCCCCACCTCCCATTCCATGCTACCGCTTCTGTCCGCCCCCGTTCCATCGCGTTGTATATCAAAATAATAATCTATGGTTAGAGCGGAAGGCATTAAAAGACAAAGTAGAATGCAAGAGGATACGCGGCCGGGTTCTCGACTAGGGTGGCGAATTACAGGCATTATTTATGGGTGACGTGAAAGTACACCGAAAAACTGCGACGACAGAGCGGGGGACCGGAGGGGTGGAGATTTCGAGGAGCGGCATCGCGGACCTTTTTCCTGCCACGTGGCACAGACGTGTTTGTAAATTGCTTCCGATATGGACGAGCGAGTGGCACACGTGCTAGTCTGCCCATGGATTTACGACAGTTTCGCCTCCAGTTTGACTTCTTTTTTTCTTTTCTTCCGCCGACCCCGACCACCCTCCTCCACCCGTTCCTTCTCTACGTCTACGTGGACCGAAATTTCCGTTGGCAATTTGCATCCGTTTCTCGACGATAAAGCTTGGGGACTGACGATATTTACATTCCATCGGATTCGGAACAGTGATGGTTCTTGAAGCGGAACCAGGGGTGGGGAGTTCGTTAAAACGATGGGGGTGAAAGTTGAGAAGATACTACTGGTCGGTATCCTCGTGTATGCCGTTCCAGCGTCACGACGGCGTCTTTCGTTTCCGCGATCGCATTCACGCGCATCTGCGAGCTCTCTCGCGGTTTGTTTTGTTTCACGAAAGTACGCGGGAGAAGGAGAGGCTGTTACTCGACGGTTTGAGCCACTGGAAACGTCTTATCGCGAGGAAATTTCGGTAAGTGACTTGATACGTGTCTCCTTGCCGTGCTAAACACCGTGACGCGAATATCTGTTTGTCACTGGAGGGATAACACGAGGATTTCATTTGATATTCTGACCAGTCGTGGAGAGGACAGTGATTTTCAGCCGTCCTGCTGGATCGGTATAACATAAGAACGAGCCACCTCGATCCATGTTATAATTGAATTCGTTTAATTTCGAGCGAGTTAACACTTTTTCACCCTTTTCTTGAAGCACTCCGGGGATTCCTGGAAATCAACAGCGGAAAATTCGGTGGCATTCGGTTATTGGTCGTAGTTATTTTTTTTCAAAAGATTCAGAATACTATCGACTCCGAGAAAGGACTTGGTTGTTGTCTATTGTTGCCTATCTACTTGACAAGAACGATAGCAATAACAATCTTCAACTCTGTGCAAGCAGCAAGGTAATGATTCTCAAAGAATGCAAATTTTCTGTTGCATTATGTACGACCTCCTCTGTTTTTCTTGCATCTATTTATACCGAATTGTATTTTCTAAACAGCATATCGGAATATTATTCGCCGACAGGAATGTTTTCACAGTAATACAGTGGAAAGGATGCAAAGGTGGTCGAGCTATCAAGGGATATTAAACTAATTTTACAACGGGCCAACGGAGTTCGTGGAAGCGACGTCGTGGGTCGGGCCGTCCGACAGAGGCGGCCCCCGGAATAATTTCTATTTGGATCATTAGACAAAACGTGTCCACGTGTGTTCGGGCGATAGTATCGGGACAACAAGGCCGGTAAGGGGCCGGAACAGTGTGTTGCCCGTGTAAACGGTAGACGAGCAGAGGAGCAACGTCAGTGGACCAGTGGGGCAGGTTTCTTCGGACCTCCGGAGAGCATAAGAGAGACCAACCGTTGTACAGACAAGGAAGATCGTCGAACGAAAGAGGAACAAAGAGAAAACGTCCGAGAGTTATTACGGACTGGAGTTACGTGGTCGTTGCTGCGCTCGTAACCATGGAATCCCTCGTGTTATTCGAATTTTCAGTGCTGGAACAGGAAATTCTTGAATCCCGTCGTCGAGTTGCTCGATCATCGATCTGTTCGATTTCGCGGAGAACTCTTGGTATCCGTGCGATAATCCGTAACTCCGTTTTCCGTTCGCTGTAAATCATTCTTCTCCTCGCGTTTTTATTCGTCGAGTTACGATCGGAAATTATCACGACAATTAATCGTCTGGAAATAACGTTCTGTATTTCCAAACGTAGATCGATTTAATTTTGCAAAGCACCTTGACTTCCCACACCATTCGATCGTTAACGACGCTTACGCGAGACCTTCTCTTTGCGATTTTCTTCGTTTATTTTGAATCGGAAATTACAGCCACGATTAATGATTTTAATCGGCCGATGTCGCAGTAGGGTATCTTCCTCTCCGTGACCGGCCCCGAACAAAGTGGCGCGTATGTTACTTTCCGTCTAGATGGACGCCAGATAAATGATGTTGCTAAGGAACGATTTGATCGGCGAGTGTCGATGATATATTGGTAAAAGAGGGAACATTAATATAACACGGGTACACCGGGTTTCGGCGTGTAACGCTTACGCAACAAAATTTGTAAGGGGATCGGGGAACATCGATTGCCTTGGTTCGCCGTGAGACAACAGGTCGAACGTTCCTTATACCTCCTCTATGTAGATTTATTTCCCTGTAATGCTTATAAATTTCACACAAAAAAAAGAAAGATAACACAAGAACCTAAATATCTTTCTCACTAAATTCAGTATACGCTGTTTCGACGGAATTTTCTAAGCGTATCAAGGAACATCGATTAACAACGATTGCACATTCGGTAATAATTGTTTCTGTAATTTTTCACCAACAACGTGTACAATTTCTAAATTATACTAAAAGATCCGGGAATGCTTGTAATTAGGATAGCTTGTCCGAAGATCAACCAATCTTCTTCTTTCTTTCACCTGGACCGTCGGCAAGGTGGTGACTTCACCCAAAAACGATCTCCCGACTACGAATACCGAAGATAGCGGGAGGCCTGGATCGCGGCTACAAGGTAGGCATCTCTTGTCAGTAACGCTAGATTCCAGTACACTGAACATTCGTACATATATTGTGATTGCGGTGTCGATACGTGCCGCCGGGTTTGCTTAAGCCGACCGGGGAACTTGATGCACTCTGGCAAGAGTGCCGCGAAAATAAACGGCGAATTCGACCGTTCGGGATTTCGGGTCCGGAGCAATCTGTGTCGTTACACGCTTCTTGATCATTTCTTCTTCTTTTTTTTTTACATCTGCCTACCACAAGATCTCCCAACGAGGCTCCTGACAGTCTGACCTTTGCGGGAAGCCAAGATTTATTCTTATTCACTAGGCCTGGCTTTTATGAAAGTGTACGGACTCGGCTGTTCGAATGCGCATGTTTGTGTGTGTGTCTGTGTACATTAGAAGACAGCAAAATGGATTCGGAGAATGTGATATAACACGGTGTACAGGGTGTATGTGTGTGCGTCAATGAACGGTGTTCATACCACAAATTGTATGACGAATTGAGTCCTACAAACCATGTCACAATCCTTGACAAAGGTGTGTACGATAATCGTTAAAAATTCAGAACAGTATTCAGTTTCTGCTAGAGAGAAAGCTTTTCTTACTCCTGATACACGTTTAAATATCATTTACAACGTGGCCGTAGCTTTTCTTTCTTTTCTCTTGTCGTGTAAATCTCTGTGCTCTCAGAGGCTTATGTTCATCCGAACCACCGAAGAATGCTAAATACTTTCGAACAATACCGTGTACACAGATCCGTGAGAGCGACTGTGTCTGCCGTAATCTCCGGAATAAAAGAGATAGCAATGGCCCATTTCCATTCAATCAGCAGCTGCCTACCGTCTCCTTTCCTATTACCAACCATTTTACAACCGCGGCACATTAATTAAATCGCGCTCCCAAGCCAGGGGTGGATGGATTATCAACGATCCCAGTTTCCCGGTCTACCGTAATCGGCCTTTTTCTACTTTTAATACGTCCCTTCCTGGCCCGTGTCCCTTTCCAGGCCATCCTCCTCCTGGTCGTCGTCGTTGTCGTCTCCGGTCGAGCGTTCATTCGGATATTGCCGAATATCTCGTGCGGATAAGGCAGGGGTCGGCTTCGTGGCGCTTTGTCCGGCTGCGTACAATGGCGCACGGCGGGGGAATAATAAGAAACCACTGGTTTCTCGATCGAAACGACGGAGACGGGGCGGAAGGAGGCAGTGGTTAAGAGTTACGGGGCAAGAGGGGTGCCCCACTGGCTGGAAAGAGACACCCAGGGGGCCCGCGGGGAGACAAAAGATAAACTCGGCCGACTCCGAAGATACGATCCGCCAAATCCACATTTGTATATTCCTACGGACCAACTGGCTCACATCCCGGGCCTTTCTGTTCCGTTCCGGCGTGTCTCTCCTCGGTCCTCGTCTGGTGGCGGTCGGTTCCCCGCTGACAAATCCTCCCTTCTCCTCAGGGCCCGATGTGTCCCACGTCCTCGTTCCACCCCTCTTCCTCAGTCTGTTTCGCGAACCCATCACCGGATCCAGGATGAGAGTAGGCAGCAGCTCTTGGCCTGCGTCGCGGTGTGCGTGAAAGAAGGAGGAGAACAGGAAGAACAGGAACGGTAGGCGGAGGAGCTTAGTCAGCTCTCCCGCGACGCAAGTTCCCGGGGCCCTGGCCACGAAATTCAACTGTCATTCCGAATAACTATTTACAACTGGACTCTGTAGTCCGGGGTCTGGATTCTTGCATACGTGAACACCGGTCGTCGGACAGTGTTCTGTACCTGCGGCGAACTACTCGGGAGGAGTCCCGTGAGCGAACAGTTTCGCCTGCAGGGCGGTCCGTCCCTCATTAGATGCTGCACGGGTGCACGATGGAGGGAGGCCCCTTCGCCCTTCCCCCCCACCCTTACACAGTTTCACCGCGCCCAATCATCCTACCAGATCTCCGTCATTTGACGGGGAATGGACTTTTCGCTTACCGAGATCGACGCGTATAAAACCGTCACGGTACGAGACGGGATGTTTTCAAAATATGCCGAGACCGTTCGAGATAACTCTGTCTTGAGGTATAGCAAGTAATACCGATTGGGTGGAATTAAAAACGTCCATTCGCCAGAAAAATATGTTTGTTCGGCCCACGGCCATTGGACCGAATAATTTTCCCGTTTACATGTTGACGACACCGTTAGCGGTCTAATTTAATACGGGTTATTTCCTTGGGGCTACGTTACGAACAATAATGAGTTCTCATTTCCAGTGCACGGTGAATGAATTAAAATGACGATTGTAATAACCAATACATTTACAAATCATTTCCAAGCAGTTTGATCACATTACTCTTATCAATTCTTTGTAGAATAATATTATTATCTTTCTTTAATTATCATACCTGGTCCCATACTTTTCGCCGGTAGTGTACGACTTGATCTGCCGCATTTTCTTTTTTAGTTTTGAATTCCTCTCACGGCTGGTAAATGCTCCGCGAAAAAGGACTCGGTACGTCTGATCTGTAAGTGCCGAATCCCCTAACGATCCATTTCGCGGGACAGATATACCGCACAGGATCGAAGTATCCAACCGAAACACGAATCGTGCGAGACGTGGCCTACGGTTCCACTTGGTCACTGCATAGAATTCGTATTCAACGCGCGGCGTTCTTCTCCCGCGAACGAATCGCGTAATTAAGTGAAAACGTTTAAACGCGCGTGGAGCCCTCGATCGGCGATTTCCGTCGCGGAAATTTATGAAACATCATTTTAACGCACGCGTTCGTTTCCCATTAGCCCGCCGTAATTAACAGGACTGCACGAGGGGAAAAACTTGCCGCCCGGGCCCTCGACGAGCGGAGAGGATCAATGGTTCTCGCGAGGGACGACGTGTCGACGGGATGAAAGAGTTTCGCGGAACCGCTGATAGGGGTCACTTGGCTGATTCCGGACGCAATAAAATCCGCGTAACCGAGGAGGAGGAATTGGCTCGATTCACGTTTTCGTCCTGGAACTTCTGCGCCGGATAACCGTGGGGTCACAGATCGTTTTGGTATCGGGGGTGAAAGTTCAACGGGACATTATTGTTACGTTCCCCGGGCCATCGAAACTGGGTGATATTAAAAGAAAACAAAAATCACCGTTTGTTCGGGGAGCTTCGATAAACGACAGCTCGTCACGGCCAGTTTATCAATTTTCAATTAGCGGGCTGTATATTTCTCTTTGTTACCCTAGTGTGGAAAATGAAACGCACCCCTTTGTTCTTGTTGTTCTTTTCCCGTGATATAAACAGTAACATTCTATCGTGGGAGTTTGTGTATACATTTGTTTTATAAACATCGTCTTCGATGAATGTTATCATACGCTATCAAAGGTTTTGGTGGTGGCGGTGCATATTCAGGTCAACCTCGACGTCTAATTAATGAAAGCAAGTGTGTATACTGTTTTAGGCAGGTTTATATGAAGAATAATCGATAAATGCTTTGGTAAAATGATCCTGTCATGATCATTTTAATGATCTTGTGTAATAGGACCTCGTGTACAATGCCATTCATGGAACACTATCTTAAATATTAAATCTACCGTTTAATAATTCACTATTTCCGCAAGTAAATACCTCTCTTTGTTAGTGCCAAGGAGCCTTCGAACACTCATCGATGATTCACTGTATATTCCTTTGCTCCGATACATGATAATACGAATGAATACTGTATATTCTTTCCAGATCTGTACAAAAGCATTTTAAATAGACCTTGAAACCTCATCGGTAGCGAAACACTGGTTGACTTCGCAGTTCCTAAAACAAAAGGGGCGGAGGGGAGCTGCTCTCGTGTATCAATGGTGGGGTGAACAGGTATTACGCCAAGCGACCGTGCAAAAATAGGCGGGGCTTCACGCTGGAAACGGTATTAATTTCATCTTCGTAACGACTTGAAACGAAACCGCGAGGGCCGTGTTCGTCGAATGTGATTATTCATTCCGGCGAATAATTAAACGACGGAATCGGAGGAACTCCTTTGCCGGTTCGCGCGTGCTTGCCGGTCAGCGACTGTCAGATCTCGTATTTACTGAAGGGATTACCGATTCTCCTCTCGCGAATATATATATATATATTTTTTCTCGTATAACGAACGCGCCGCGGAGATCTCGACAGCAGAAATGCAACACAGTAATTACTCGTCTCCCCGTGTCCGGCTTGTAACTTTGTGGCCGGGAACTTACGCAACCGGTCGCGTTTGCATAATCAGATCCGCGAGGCCGGTCGAAAACGTCTTTATCGCGCCGTTCGTTTTACATAATTGTGCCATTCCGTGTCACATTTTTGCGGCGCGGCGCAGCACGGCCGGACCACGCCTCGAATAATTAAACACACGACGGAAAACAAAGCGGACCACGGTCCGTTTGCGACCTCTCCGGGAACCTCGATATGTCCTCTAATTAATTAACGACGAGACGTTCCGGCCAATGGCACCGTGCTTCCACGAACAGAAAACTAGGCGATTACTACTTTTTATCTTGTAATTCTGTGTCCTCGTAAACTCGAGATTAATTAATAAATCAACGTTCGGGGGAAAGGCAACATTGTCAATTGGAAGCAAGAATCGGCACGGAGCGGTCTTCTCCGCCGCCGTAGGTGGGACCGGTACATTACACGGGAGAACCTTAAAACGCAACAAAAACGGAAAGAGATTACAACGCCCGGGGTTTCTCCTTACCCGCCCCTCTACTCCACTCTGCTCACGCTACGGGAGCGTGCGAGTCGCACAGGTAACAGAGCCTCGGGATTAATTCCAGTCGAGCGTTTCGGAGTCGCGGGTTGTCTCGCGCGACTCCAAGCTTGTTTTGAGTTTAAATACTTTCGCTCGAGCGAGCCGGAAAGAGGATCCGGTTTAATTTATCGTGCGGGTTAAATACCGTTCTCGAGAGAAAGGGAGAGGGGCAGGGGGACTCACGTGAGTCCCAGACGTAAGAAACGGCGCGGCCGGGCAAAGAATCGCTCGTCGAACAACCCGTACCCCCGGGACGATTCCGCTCGGGCGGGCCAGCACGGGGGATGAGGCGGACAGTCCTTTCACCCCCCTCCGGTAAACGGGGCGACGGTAGGAAACGCTTTTAAGAATCTCGAAACATCTGCTGCCACAAGGCTGTGACTGGGATCCCGTGAAACACACAATCGGTCCACACCGTTTCCTGGCCGGCTCCCGATCGCGATTTTATCTGCGTCGATGCGCCTGTTACCGGCGATACCGGGGGCGGCCGCTCGATCGTCTCTCGATAAAACCGACTTTTTTGTTTCCCCGCAGCACGTGAAGCTGAATTTTCTGGACGAAAAATATAATGGCACGCCTTCTTCCGATGCCCTCGATCGCGGCCCGAGATACAGGGTGTGTTCCGTTCAACCGGACCTGTGTTCGAGGGTATCTTACCTCCGACGGGATTTTAATAGGCGTGATAAATCGGACGGTATTTGCGATAATTGTGATTCACGAGGGAGTGAATATTTATTTTTCGTGGAATTATTTGAATTTTCCAACCGAAAACGCGTAGATCTATTTTACTTCCAGTGAAATTACGGATCCAATTGTGACAAAAATTAAATATGAACCGACGATAGAATTTGACGCACTTTCAAAGTAAGTATTGCATCGGTGCAACACTGTGCGATAAAAGGTTAAATTTTTCCTGGGAGAATAGCACAGACCGATGACTTAGGCTTTCCTCTAATCAAGACTAGATGCATACGCAAGAATTGCAGTCAGAGGGAAAAACAAACACCGGCTAGTCACACCTGATAGTCAGAAAGAAACGATCGCTCCAACTCCGGTCGAGATAGTCCATTCCTCCTGATCGTTAATCACCGATCAGCCGAACGTTCCCAAATGAACGTAACGGATTTCTTTGCGAGCTTATAATATTTATCGCGCGAGCTTAATGACTTCCGATCGGTAGAAGGATTCATCGAAGCCTAACGGACGCATGTAGTCGCTCGGCGTCGGCGCGATACCGCTCGCGTTCGATGCAATAAGAGTATCGGTAAACGAGCATGAAAAGGGGTCCTCGGTCCCCGGCTGCCTGTGTGTGTGCATGTGTGTCCCTTCGTTCAAATCTTTTCCGCGCGCCAATAACCGCAATTACCGATCTCGATCGGCTTATCTGACCAGGGGGGCAGATAACATTCGCGGACATGTCTGAGGCTTTTATTTACCCGCACGGTTTCCGCGAAGAGTCGGCGACCGGCGGGATGACCGGCGGCGGCCGATCGCGTATCGGCTTGCAAAATTTCAACCGGAAGCCGCGGTGTGTCGATGACAAACGCCTGGGCGTCTCGTTAATTAGTATCGGCGAGCATTAACAAGCTCCAGGAAGTCGATAAGAGCCAGCGGAGCGCCGCGGCCTACCTCGTAGTTTCTAGTAGTTCGCCAAAGGAGATAAGGGGTAGCGAGAGTCCAGTCAAAGGCGTACAGCAAAGCGTTCCACCGCGTCTACGGAGCTCCTTTATTTGCCCTCTTTCCCGCGGATGAATG
>NW_015374020.1:944807-990685 GCF_001272555.1 Dufourea novaeangliae | reverse complement strand
TTCCGATATCGCGGCTCGTTCGATTGCCTTAATACACGGTACGAATAAAAAAAAGAGGTAGTAAAAATGTATATATATATAAACACTATAACGTAACGCAATTTCTCTTTCACCTCATATTAAAATGAACACTACGTTTCTTATATACGTTATAAAAAGTCATTCAGAACTTTTAAGAAGACTTCCTTTACAAAAATTCAAATATCTTACCTCGTCGGAAACCATATCGACCGAAAGGCCGCGTCGAACCGGTCGATGGACGTAAAATTTACCGTCAAATTCCGGTCTCGACGTGGTCCGCGATTGCCTCCCGGAATTCCACCCGTCGAAGCAGATCGCGGCTGCATACTTTCGCGCCGGAAGATACTGATTGGAGGGAAAATTTTCAAAATGACGCGACGTGCCGCGGTCTCTCGGTGTATGCGCTCGGCCTGCAAAACCGCTTTCTCCGTGCACCACCGTAGGGGGCTACGACTCGATGTATCCATCCTGAATCAATGATCGCTGCCCGATATGCATTCGACATCGAGTTGCATAACCACAATCGAAATTTCGAACCGTCCGCATCGATGCGGAGGACCGCGGATCCCGTGAATTTCCGCGCGACCGGCATTCGAAACGACAATCGCGAGAACATCGTGTGTATTTTAGGTATATACGGGCAACCGACGTTGATTCCGCCAAGGTCTCGGATTGCCGAGAAATTATACACGGTGTCATTGAAATCAGTTGAAGCATTTCGATCGCTGGATAACTTAAATGGACGGAGAAGTGTTCGGTGACATTGTCTGTCGGTGAGTCAGTGACTCCTTTTATGTGACACTCTAATTTCTAGGTCAGCATACTTTATTCGATAAAAGGAAAATGTGTTTTGCAGTATTCATCTACATTTTGTGTTATTCATTATCTTTGTTCTATGTCGTTTTAGTAATTAATCAAGAAGATAGGAACGTTTCCGAATACAGTAAATTATCAATGAGTGTTCAAAGGCTCATCGGCACTGAGTTTGAAGACGTCATTCCCACCACTGAAGGGGGAGGTCCTTGTGTAACCAGTCACGTGATGTGTGGTGGGGATGACGTCTGAACACTCAGTGCCGAGGAGCCTTCGAACACTCATCTACGATTCACTGTAATATGGTGGTAACAAACGTGTTAATTTGTACAGTATGAATTACTACCGTGGTGTCTCTTTTGAAACGCCCTATAAGTTCCTCGAAATCAGTGCATCGGCAATGGTATTGAATCGATGAGGTGATCATTGGGTCGAATGTAGGACATACATTTGTACCATTTCAGCTCGCCTACCGCGCTCGCGAATTTTTCAGCATATCGGAGGATCCTTGATACATTTCCGACCCGTAGAATTCGAAATTCGACGGAACCGATGACGTGGACAAGAGAGAAAAACAGGGGCAGGCGTCGCTCCACTCGATAAATTACGGAGCGCAGCTGGTGCATTCGCTTCGTTAATGCCCGGACCGTTGCAATTAATAAATGATAACGGTTTCTTATCCACGACGAAACTATATCATCCATTGTGCGCCCGTTTTCCATCCATCGTCTTAATTACGAACGCTGTCGTGCGCGTCTTACGCGGCTCACTTCATCGCGCCCCGGAGTAGATCGTGCAGATTAAGTCTTCAACAGGGTAACACGTAGGCGTTAGCACGTCGCGAATTAGCGAGCTTTTAAAGCACCGCGCTACGACTATAAATAGAGAAAGCCAGGCTGCTACCGGGGCAAAAAGTGGGGCAGGGGGTGTGGAGGGGAAGGACAAGCGTGGAAACGTTCCGCGATTAATCTAAGCTTCTACTGCTTGAACACGCATTTTCAATTTGCCTCGAAACGGAGATATCGATGGGCTACCTGTATTTCTAGGTTTAGTCGAATCCGTTTAACGGGAAACTGGATACTGGATATAATTATTTTATTAGGAAGTTCAAATTGTCACGAACGAACCAAAGTTTTTCAGGAAAAACTTCGACGGTAAGGACTTTTGAATTGCTAATGAACATTAGCATGTAGGAGATTTCGAATTTAACGATAAAAATTTTCCAAATATTTTATGAGTAGGACGAGAACGGTATTGTATACGTAAACATAGGCGTCAAAAATATTCTCCATGAAAACAAGAACTAGACTAAAACGTCGATAGAACTGAACCGGTTCCCTTAATCCTTCATTATCCGGAGCAGCCTTTACATCATCGGAATGCAGGCTTGTCACGTTTTTGCGGATCAGTCTCCGGTTCTAAATAATCGTTAGAAAGAGCTCGATCGCGTTACTTATGTTTTTCCGGGGTTTCTTATCTGGTCCCGGTTGCCGGTTCCCCGTTGACGATATATCAAGCGCAAAAAAGTTCGTGACAAGCTGAAAGAGGAATCGCATTTCCGTCGACAATAGCGCACCGAATAGGATTCATTTCTCCATCAATATGATTGGATCGTTGATCCTGATGGATGATCAACATCCGTCACGCTACTTGGCCGACTACTCCTTGATTCTCTACCCCTTCCCGAACGGCGAGGAGATGCAAATTTGTCAACGATACGACACCGACAGATTCGCGGTTCCAGGCGTTCCTCGTCCCCTTCGTTCTACACCGTCGACCAAAAATATGGGACCAACCGAATTGTCGTCTCGGTTCGTGACACTTGCGTTAAATCGAGACCGTGGAATTAAATCGAGATTAACCGCAATAGTATTAAATACGTCGGTTGAATGTACCTGTTTAACCATTGCTTTGTAACAGCAATTTGTTATTGGACTGTGGATTGTTTAGACAAAGTCACATTTCAAAGAGTACATTACTCGACTGGAAGTTAATCCGTAATTTAATTGGTTCATTAGGTATTTTGTTAGTAGACTGCAAATTTGTTCAAACTGTGGAAAACACGATGGAAACATTTGGCAGGGGTCAGTAAAAATGTCTGTGTTATGTTCAACGTAAAATATCGTTTAATCAGTCCTGGGTTCTCGTGCCTGCATGGTTATTCCAAAAAACTGGTACAAAGGTGAACATTCAATCACCCTTTCACCATGTCGTGAACTAATTTAAAACAGTACAAGCGCGTGGATCATGACATTTTACATTAAACTTAACGGAACTCATAGTATAAAAAAAAAATCAATCTTTATGTCCCATAGTGTAACATACCTCTAACTCTAGTAACTTCACTAAAATAGCAAAAATAGTCTACAACTTACATCGTTGTAACGTTTAACAAAAAAAGAATTACTTACAACAACCCCCGTTTCACCGAGCAATCCAAAACTTACATTTCGCCGTTCGGCCGAATACATTTTCAATTTAAAATATAATTTATTTCGCGCATTACAGGTCACGATAATCCCGGAATCGTTGGATCTTTATTCAATCGGGATTATGTTATTCGGATGGGAGGGGGTGGGAGTAAAAGGGACACGGCTCCCGTGGCCCCGATATAACAGCCACGATTATCGCGTCCAATTGTCGTCGCGCTTTTTAATATATTAATTCCACCGCGCGATCTGTAAATTTATTCCCACGAGGCTTTGATCGGACGGACGCCGCGCGCAAATAGCCCCGTGGCCTCGCCACCGTGCGCTGCGCTATATTCTCGACGCGTGTACACCTGCGGTTCGTATTGCGTGTACGCAGAGGCTTGGACGCGAGTCGCAACATTAGTTTTCCCTATATTTGCCATTTGATAAATTTCGAACGAGGGAAACGCGCGCGGTATTCACGTCGTGTTACCCATCCAACCCATTTCTCGTCGATCGAAGGACCGTCAATGCACCCTAATCCCCGGGGCCCTTTCATCAATTGTTATCACCGGGAGGCACGTTAAAAATTGCACTCCCGGCTAATCGAATCGCGTGACTCGCCGGAAGAAATTTCTTAATTAACGTTACGTAGTTGGAGGCCACTCGTCGATCGACGGTCGATCGACAATTTTTCTACCGGCGGTTAATTGAGTTCCTTTTTTAAAGAGCCTTTTCCTAGTCTTACACCACCACGGACACTGGATCACTTTCGTGAACTTCTTTTCTCTTCGGAAAAGTATAAGCTGAACATTTCCGAAATTTGGTGTACATGTTTCGATACAGTGGTTGGCAAGCAATTTTTGGAGTCGTAATCTTAACCCTCGAATGGTAACGTGGGTTTTAAGGTCGTACTTGATAAAGTGGAGTTAAATCCGACACGAACTCTTATTATTTTCAGAAGAGTAAAAGAAGCTATTATTTGGAACTTGTATTTTGGTTTATTTATAGAATGAGGAATAATGATTTAGTTATATAACATAATATGATAACATAATAAAACGAAAATAATACAAAAAGTAATGAAACATGGAGTAGAGACAGCATAAGAGAAACTATAACTTTATAAATTCAGGTTAATGTATAATATAATGGCGCGTATACACAATAGTGTACTTCACCAACTTCCATCCTCGGCACCGTTTCGTTCAAAGTTTCGTAATTTCGTTAACTTCACTAATTGTACAAATAAAATAGAATAGTCTCATTCTACACACCTGATATATTCATAAAATTCATCAGACCGTGTTCCAATTTCGGAAACAAAAGTAAGAAGACTGCATGAATTACAAAGGGAATGGGCCGCGACGCTTATTGTGTTTCCATATTCATGTCTTTCACCCTCGAAACCATTTTGTTCACAGTCTTATAACTTCGTTTACATCACTACTAATTGAACAATAAAAATTGAGTGATCTCATTCTATACATCCAATATATTCACAAATTTCCCTAAAACAAGTACCAGTTTCGGAACCCCCAATAAGTAAGAAGACCGCTTGAGTTAGTTCCGTGGAGGATAAAGGAAACGGGCTAGGACAACGCTCATCGTGTTTCCATATGCATGTCTCGTGCGTTCCAAATGACAGCACGTGGACACGTCGACCGCGGTACTTAAAACTTTAAATATGTTAACTCTAAGTTGGCCGGGGCGTTGTTACTTCGTCCACCGTGTGCCGGCATAAGCTTAACTCGAGAGGAGCAAATATAAACGTGCCGCGACCGCGGATAAGGGTTGAAGGAGTGGGGGGCGGCACAGGATGGTTGGGGGTGGGTCGAGCGAAAGGAGGGACACGCCGTCACGTTACTTCGTTACGAGTTACGTCATAGCTTGCGTAACACGGCTAATCGCTTCCAGGTTTACGCGCTTATTACGAGGGTAGAGCCAGCCAGGTCCCCCTGGTCCGGCGTCAAGGGTGAATCGATGTAAAGCTCGGACTACGCCGGCCGATAAATCAGTTCACTAAATTGAAGCGGCTGTTACGTAAAATATCAGCAACGGGGCGGCCAGTGCCGCCGCCAGATCGTAATTCAGGGACGCTTTTATTGACGAGGGAATCGATACCATGGCCGACGTAAAATTGTCGTGCGACGAACATCGAGGGAAGGAAATTTTTAAGGTGGCCCTACATCCCCGTCTCTTCTCTGGCCCAGAAACGCTTTTACTGTTCCGCAGGATGTAACGTAAAATATGGACGTAAACGTGCCGCGTGAGTTTCCGTGTGGGTGGCGGAACGAGAGAAAGAATTTATGCAAACGTCTGTTCTGGGTAATGGTCCTCGAGAATTACGTTCGGCTTTGTCCGTTTATCGATATTTGTTGGCTGAACCTCTTTAGAATGCAGCGTTGGGATCCATTAATGAAGAGATCAATGAGGCCGGAATTTAGATGTGCTACAGTATAGAGTAGAGATTGTAGACTTGAGATCTATGCGATTAGAAAATGTGGCACTTGAAAATTATTATCCCCACGAGATATCAGTTTTTATCTTAAACAGTTTCGAAGATATCAATTGTTAAAACTGGGGTTGAGTGTATGAAGGCATCAGGGTGGACAAGGTTACTGTAAAAATATGTTAACTTAAAAGAGACCCATACCATAAAGATTTCGCTTCCTAGAAGAAAGCAGTCTGTCGTTCTTTTCTCTTTTCATATTTTCGTCGCAAGTTCGTCTCTGAAGTTAATGGTCTCACCTTTGCGCGACCGGTAGAACGAATCCAGAAGAGGTAAAAACAGTTTCGTCATAATCGTTAGACACGTCGACGCGACTTTTCCTTCTGAAGAACGCTCCCGCCTCAAAAGCCGTCGAGTCATTCAATTTTCTCATTAAGTTATGTTCACCTTCGAGCACAGTCTCCTTCGACCTGTCTTAATTACCGGACCCCCGAGAGACGCGCTTCTTGCTTCGCCCGTCAGACGAGCGCAGCCTCTCTCGTCGTGTCACGAGAAACGGAACGGCGATGCTTCGTTCCAACCGGGGAACAAAAGGAAGAAAAAACGACCACGAAATTAACGAAAATTGAAAATATAACGGCAGAAATAGGGGAACAAGGTGCGCGTGACCTCGTGTGTCTGCGTAACGGCTACAAACACCCAGGTTCCTTAAATGAAATATTAAGAAGAGCGGGAGAGCGCGCAACATGGCGCCCACGCGCGAATCAACACTGTGTTTTTCACGTTTAGAACCGCTCCGTGAAAAGCCTCGTCAGCATGAAAGGAATACGGTGTACACACACATACCCACTAGGAAAAAGAAACACCGGTAGAAATTTTTCATTGTTCATTGTGAAACTTTTATGGGCACGCTATAAAACAGCGGCTCTTTTTTCACCATTATTATTAAGCAACAGAAGGGTGCGCGCGTATACCAGTACACGATATTTGTTACCAACAATGCATCTCGATTAAATCAACCACCCCCGTACAACCGTGTACACGTATGAATGTTATTCGTTAACGAACTTCTCGTGAGTAATAATAATCGTTTCGCTCCGACGACAGCCGATTCCACGAAAGAAACAAGGGGAAAAAATTCAACGAATACGTACAGTAACCGGAGACCACGAAAAAAGAAAAAAAAAAGAAAAAGAGAAAATCAATCTGACGAAATTTAACGACGCCTGAAACGAGAATGTCCACGGAACACGAGAGGGCAATGCAACAGGCATAAAAGGGGCCGGCCGATTAGCGTGCAGCAGGGGGGTTGATGGTGGGGTAGGTCGAAACGCCGAAGGTAAAACGCTCGCCGTACGAGGACGATCGTTACCCGAAAGCGGGCAGACCGAAGGGGTTCTCGTTCGGGCGTGTTCACGCGATTACCACGGGACCGTCCTTTTGCAGGATCCACGGCTTACCCGCGATAATGGCCGCGTCGTAACGATATTTCACGGCGACCCCTATATCAAGCGACGCTGCATATGCAAGTACGATCGTAGATAACGAGCGCGTCCGGCTTTGTCCGGTGGGGTAGCTGTCACACGTCGGGGGGGAGGATGCACGGTCTCGATTTTGAGAAGCGTGTGAACGCCGGAAATTACGCCCGATATATACTCTCTGGTTTGCGTATTGGACAACGATCTCCTGGGACCGATAATCCCAGTTTTTACACGTGTAACACAAGCCTTCAATCGAAATTACAGACAATTCCCGCGGAGGGGGTGGCCATCGATCCACGAAACCCGTGACGGGCCGCGAGACACTCTCGTCGAACGAGCATAGTAACCGAGGACACGCCACCGTTAACCCAATTTCATTAACCCTTTTAGACCTGATGGTCACATTTGTGTACATGAAGTTGCTACGCTGACATTTAAATTTGACTTTTTCGTGTTTTGAATGTGTTTAGAAGGTCTATATAATTCAGAATTGAATAATATTAATTGTATACTGCGCTGTGGCAGCTGGTAGTAGGAACCTGAAAGCAGTACAATTTCCCACATGTCTTCTTTAGTTTCAAGCGTTAATAGATTATTATTAAGTGTTATAAAGTGCTGTGTATGTTTCTTTCCTCATTTGTGCTCTCTTAGGTAGCATGCGATAGGTTTTAGGCGATTAGGTGTACATTTAATTTCTACAAAACTATGGCACATATAAACATCTTTTTAAACAAATTATCATTTAAACAGTCTAGTAAGTTAAAATGTGTAATCAAATGTTTGGTTTACTGTTAAAAGAAAATTCAGGTCTGAAAGGGTTAAATATCACGCATCCCCGCGACTGTCATCTCCCATCTCTAATCAACCACGTCGACGTCATTGACGACGACAACGACGACGACGATGTTACACCAGCGATAGTCGACATCCACCGAATGAGAACACGGGACGGCGAGATGCTTCAGGATTTCGAGGCACGAGTTAATTTGGACGCGTTAGCCGTGAGTAATTATGGTGTCGCGGAGCTGAATACTCGACGTCCGACAAAAATTCGACGGTGCTCAGACAGAATTAATCGCGGAGTGGGAAATTACGGGACGGAGTCGCTGTAAACTGTCTGCGTAAACGAGTAGCCGTTTGCTTTTTTCGTAGCCGTGGAAAGAAACGATTGTAAGGGGAGTTTAGAAGCATTTTGACATTCACAGGACTTCAACGACTACTATCTCCACCATCTTGAAGAGGAATTACCAGAGCTATTTCCAGTGTTTGTATAATTATTATGTAGAATATATCCCGCCAGAAGGAAATTATTTTTAATAATTGCTGATAAAAAGCGTGAATATCATACGAACAATTGCTGCGTTAACTTCAATTCGGAAACTTTGGAAACAAATCGTGTATATAACCAGGAGGAGAAAAAATATTGATGAAGGCTCTAGGTAAGGACTCTGTAAGGTATACAAGTTGAAGTAAATTTACAAGAAATATTATTCAAGTTCAAGTATGTTCGTGATAATACAAACTCAGGTTGATCCAATTTGAATCTGTTGACTTTGAATTGATTCAATTAAAGTCGTCCGTCATCGGATTAATCTGACTTTAAATCATTCGACTATGGATTGATGTGACCGGTATCTTTCGACACTGCTCGAATTCATGTCACGAATTCTCTTCGTTATATAGATCCTATTTGAATATCAAGGTTCTGAACTAATCATATCAGTGTCTATTGATCTTGGAGCGATCCGATTCGAGCCTCTCAATCCTGGTTTGGTTTGCTTTGACTCTCCCAACGCAGACTAAGTCACCTTTTCGAAATCAAAGATAACTTATCAATATTAAAATAACTTGTACAATCTCTGCCATTAAAATGATATTCTTTTGCTCTTCGTTGAAATTTTTAACAAGTCTAAGTTTTTCATCCTATCACGTTTATCTTCAAGTGCGTCCCCTAAGCTCTGAATAATATATCGCAATCTCTAGTCTCCTCAAGTGTCCTGTTATCGTTAATCTCGCTTTCCTGGTATCTTCCACCCCCGACCGCACTTAAAAATCGTCGGTGAACCGTGAACGGGCAACAAATTTCACAATACACGAAGAACGTGTTGTCCCCTTGTCGGTGAGGCGGAATAGTGACAGGCGCTTGTTGTTGCGAAAATGGCTTAAGCCGGCGTTAATTAAGGGAGGCTTTAGCTCGTACTGACTATAATCACCCACGGCAGGCGTCGCCATGGTGACTACAGAATGCGTAGGAAATGGCGGCGGTATGAGGAAACGAATGAAACCCTCCCCCCCCCCGCCCCACAGAAAGGGGTGAAGAGAACGGTGCAACTGTTTTTATACTATGCTCGCGAGACTGTCGGTCATTTGTTAGCCGTTTCCGCCTCTCTTTCTCTTTACTTTCCACCGTGAAACAATATAAATGAAGCTCTCGACTAGGCTAATAAACAATGCCCGTGAGAACGGAGAAATTATATTCAGACCAACTTCGTCGACGATCTCGCGCCATAATCGAAATGCAGATTCCATGTTTGATGAAGAATGTTATAGAGTCGAGGAGAAATTCTTGGAACGTTATCGACCAAGAAACTGGGTCGCTCGGATAAATGAGGTCCTTGAAGAGATTATCATTAAAATGTGATTATTGATATTGTTACTGCCCAGCCATTGTTCCAACGTTACGCGCTTTATGCGGCTCCTATATCTCGGTGAATTATCGATAACTTAGTCTATCGTACGGTGTGTCCAAAGGACAAAGTAATTTCGAACTTTCTGTAGTAATATCGCAAATATTTGATGGCCTTTAAAATCTGCGTTTGATACTCACTTTACGTAATGTTGCGAAGCAACGATAGCAGCAATAAATGTTAACGTTAAATCATTAAATATATATCTTGCTTACATGATCCGTTTTACAAATCAGTAGCGAATAACAATTTTTTGTTACGAAGCAACGATAGCAGCAATAAATGTTAACGTTAAATCATTAAATATATATCTTGCTTAAATGATCCGTTTTACAAATCAGTAGCGAATAACAATTTTGAATATTCGAATAGAGACCATAATTATTTAGTAATAATACTGCAAAAGTGAATGTAATTACCATTGATGAGGTTCGACGAACTTTATAGATAATGAACGGTTTATTAGTTACAAGAAACGAGAACTTGTTAATAAATAAGTCAGTACTTATGAAGAAATGAATCGAAGCACTTTCGAGAGCTGAACAACTTAATATTGTGTAATGGCGCAGCTGACACAGCCATTATAAACAATTGTAATACGTTATGGAGACTCGGTTAAGCAGAGGAAGAGTTGTTGACGAACAAATCCTATTATACGGCTTGCACGGTGCAAGACGAATTCCACGATGAAATGCAAATCGCCTAAACTCGGGATGTCATCGTATATCGGGGCATCGGATCGTGGAAGGCATGGCGCTCATAAAATAAGACGTTATAGCGCGCCGACACATACGTGTAACCGGATTATCAAGGGAACGGTTACTCGTAAAGTGATTTCACGCCGGTAAACGCGAGTAATTAGTCGAAACAGCTAAGGTCCGGAGTTACGATTATGTTCGGCTAACTGTTAACGGCGTACTCCCATTTATCCCGACAAATTGAAGTCCGAGTAAATAGATTAAAGCATATAAACATTGTTCCCGTTTGAAGATAAGACAACAGAAATACCTTCTGACGTTTCTATCAGGCAACATGATATCGTTAGTTCTAGCTTCCTTTAAAGTACATTTAAATATTTTCAATTTTGCATGATTTACTTGTGAATTATATCAGAAGTGCTTGACATCAATTTCAAATTAAACACATTCAGTTAAATAAGTAAAAGAAAATTAATAGTGCATTCTACGATAATAATTCTACAAACAATAATTGGCTAGGAAAGTAAAGTATGTATTGGCATTGTTACTGATGATTCGACCAACTTTTCCATTCAGCTGTAGACAGAATTCTGATCCAGGTCTTTTCGAATGCTTATCTCTAGTGTGTGTTCTCTCAGCGATCAGTGAAGTAGAAGTTAACACTTATGTTAGTCGGTGAACCATGTATATGTATACCTCGTGATATGAAAACTAAAGAGTAGTATAGACTCTGAACGTCACGCGATGACTTATCTTGCGGAACAACTCTAGATAAGCTACATAACACTTTGATAGCCTATTAGAACGTCGCTATCTAGACAGAATATCGTGTGTCTACCAAAAGCCGTGAGAACTCTACGATGCAATCAAACTTCTTAAAATCCAAGTACAGGATAAACCAAGAAATCGTCTTCCCAAGAAGAGAATTATCCCCTAAAATCCCGAAACCGAACCTCGCTCAGGGTTCCATCGAATTCCCATTAATACAGCCGAGTCCCTACGTGCAACACGAAAAACCAGTCATTGATCAGGCCGAAATAATTGAGCATCGGTTGACGTTATCAGCCAGCCGGCCGAATGGAGAGAGGATCGAATGGAGAATGGTTACACGGGAGGGAAGCCGATTAATGCAAATGTCTAACCTATTGTGGTGTATGGCATAGGCCGAACACTAACCGGGTAGAATGATCGGTGCAGTCGGGGACGGGGGGGTGGAGGATTAACCGAGAGAGCCAGACGATAGAAAGACCACGAGGGCACGATGCAAGACAGAGAGAACCACAGGGAGAGCTTGAACGAGGAACAGGGAGAGAGAGAAACAAGAACGGTGAGGGGGGTTAGAGAGGTCTATTCTGAATTACCCTGGACCAAACTGGACCTGCTCCACGACGGCTCGACCGCAACGCTTCAATTTAGAATGCTAATCAACCGACCCGCCCCACGTGCCCCCCTCCCCACCCTGCTACGGGGCGCCAGTCTCTCCGGTACCGACAGTTTAATGTCTATACGTGTATCCCGTCCCTTAATCTGCCAGCTGGTTTTCGGAAGTCGGGAACAAGAACTACCTTCTGAACCGGAAGCCAGCAACGGTACGTTAATGTCTGCCGTTCAAGACTCGTCTCGTCGCCGAGGGATTCCGCGACGGCGATGTTCTTCCAGGCTACAAGGACTATGACTCTAGGAGAGGGGGATGATGGAGGTTGAGGCCGTCAAACAGGGGAACGCAGAGACGGGGACAGAGGGGAAATTCTTGCATCGTCGAGGACGCAACGTGCGCGAGTTCTCTTTGATCCTCCGGCAGAAGGACGGTAGCAACGTCGAGCAGCGTCTCGAGAATCATTCGACGACGGCCGAGTTCTCTCCGCGTCGATCCTGCGGCGCACGGAAAAATCTTTTCGGGAATGACAGCGATGCACCTGCGAGTCCGAAAATATGCTTTCTCAGGAGGATCTCGCGTAAACGCTTGTTCCTTGAAAATTGGTGAAACCAATGTGAAGTAGTTTTATAATGTAGAGAAGATGAAAGTGGACACGTGAATATACAAGGTGTCCTAAAATAAGTGTAAGTCCTTGGAAGGGGTGATTCCTGGGGTGATTTAAAATAATTTTTTCCTTAGCGAAAAAGTTCTCCAAGGCTTCATTAACGAAATATTTACGAACAACCCCGACCAATCGGAGCACGAGTCTGCCGACCGAGCTCCCGCGGTAGCGTTGGTTACCAATCGTAAAGCGTAACCAACGCTGCCACGAGATAACTACCAAAAAGATATGAGTTCCATCAAACATTAAACAAACTGTCAATTTTCTTGATCTCTATTTAAATGAGTTTTAATATCGGAACACTGATTGTTCTGTTACCCGAAAATATCTTTATCCAAAGACTTCTGTCTCCCTGTTAATTCGGATACCGACAGCTCTATTGTACTCAAATCCAAAATTTGCCACGAACAGGTTGAAAAGTTCGCACGTATTTCCAAAAGTCTATTGTTACGTGAACCTCGCCCCCAGTAAGCGAAAGATCAACGGAGAACCGAATAGCCGTTTCCACGATTGGAGAACGAGCAACCGAGTCTCCATTCCCACGCGGGACTAATTATATATCTCACGAGTGTCGGCTTGTTTACTTAGCTCGCGGGAGCCTAGAATATTAACCGCGAATTCATATTAGGATAATTGAAACGTAATGCCTTATAGTTCGCGGCCGGAGTTCGGGGAACTCGTCTGACGCTCGGGATCTCGCGAGTCTCTGACGCGGAAGGTAAGCATAAAAGCGGAATATAGAAATCCGTACGATTAATTCTGTCTCCTTAATGGGAACCGCTCCTTCCTTTTCTCGCTCGTCTGCTCCCTGCCAAATCTACCCCGTCCATTTCTTTCTCTCTCTCCCTCGTCTCTCCAGACGACCAGAGTGATCTCCATACTTTAAGTGTCCCTGTTTGAAGACCGGCGAGCAGAAGACGGAATTTCAATTAAACATTTACCTACCCTCGGAAAAGTCGGTCCCCGACGCCCTGCGTAACTTCATTCGCGCGCCCGAGCTCGGAGTTACTGAATCATTTATTAATTCCACCGATGGAAACACTTGCCTGCATAACCATCGCGCGATATATCCCTCCACCCCCTTACCCTCCATCTTCCCCCGAGGTGCACTGTAATTGGTGAACTTGTTAATTATCTGATAACGACGATTCCGCTTCTGTGATCACTCGAAAGATTTCAGTAACTGCAAACAATAGTAATAACAACAACGACGACGAAGCAGGCCGAGACGGAGAAGCACAACAAAGCGAATAATTAATGCAACGTGACGCAACGTATACACCCCCCACCACCCTTCCTTCTGCCGGTCTAATTTGCATTTAGCAGACATGTCGCAACGCGTATCAACATTTTGATTAACAAAGTCTCCAACCGCGCGGAATGCTCGTGTAAAAGAATACGGTTAATTAAGGACGGGAGAAGAGGTGGATGGTGGGTGTACGCTATGGAGGCGCGAGCGTGCTGAAACCGAGGGGTTTCACAAAAAAAAAAGAAAAACCCACTCCTCCGGCCGACTTTCATTAAAGTCGGCCCGTTCGATTTTCGCCGGATAGAGAACCGGAATAACGAAGTAATTTACGATTTTGTTCGAGAACGTTTACGGCCGGTCCGGAATGGAACGAACGGATTTACCGCGACCGCGAAAACCCGATGTACACCGCACTGAACACGATAATATGCATATAACGAACGCTCGAATTGTTGCATAATGTGCAATAAAGTTCGACTATCGATTAGGGAGGGGACATGACATGTTAACGGTTTATAAAAATTCTTCGAATAAGTCTTCTCGATTTAAAAATGAGCTTCTAACCCACCCCTAGTACAAACAATCATGCTGTCCAAGTGTGTGCCTACACTAAATTCCACATCTGTATCCTTCCGTATCCGATAAAATCGACCGAGGCGCGTCGAAAAGCATGCGCTACCCCAATCCCCTGTGCAATTTGCACGTTCGACAGGTGGCGATGACTATTTCAAACCTGGCGGCTGTGCTACCGGTGATTGCAAACATGGTCACGTTCTTCACCCCCGGAGCTATATATCAATCCCGAAAGACGTGCTAATCACGACCCGTCCTCGTTCGCGACAACCGCGCGATCCCGTCGCTGCTCTTCAAGCTTCCAATTTTCATTCAAATGCGCCAGCTGCGCTCCCGAGGCCCCTGGATGGAACGCGCTCGCGGCGAGGATTCGGCCGCCACCGTCGGCGGAATAAAGCTTAATATTTTGACGTTACACGGATGAAACGCGGTGGAACATGTCCGCAGGTACAATATATACGCCGCCGTCGGTAAGCCGACAGGTAATACATATTCTGTTCGAACTGATTAAATCGAAAGAATCGTGTTTTCCGGGACCGATTTGAAGTTTTCTCTCGTTTAATATCGGAATTTTTAATCCGTATGTTCCACGCTGCTCGCCAACGATTTTCTGCACCCCGATGGCAGAACGGGGACGAAGACAAGCCCGGCTGTCAGCTATCGAACGATCGGAATACATCAAAGTCAGCTAACCGCGTTTCCAGCCTCGGCACCGGTCCTCCCCGGTGATGAAGATAGCGAAATTGGCGATCGGACAACTTTTCGGAGTAATAGAACCGGAACGGCCGGGGGAATTCTGATTTTTTGCTTGGCAATTTTTCGACAGTGATTTAATCGTGGATTTTTTTTACCAATTTCGTACCAGGATTTTTAAGTTCTGTTTTCTAGTAGCACCTGGGGTGGTGACACTAAAAAGAGCAAGAATAAGTCTGTAAATTGTCATGTGTAAATACTTTGTGTCAGGTAATAGAGAATTTGTGTATGATAGTGGTGATCGCATTAGCTAATTTAGTGTATAAGCAACGCATGTTGTCTATCGTACTGCACAAATTGCTTACACATGACAAGTTATAGTAGGGTAAACGCACCTATGAATAAACACTTAAGAGGTTCTGTAACTATTAAAGCCGAATTTTTAATGATACTATATTAATAAATATTTGGCACATGAAAATTAGATATTTTAATGTCTATACTTTTTTATGTCGTACAGATTTCGATTTGAAATATTGGAAAAATGTAATCGATTAAATTAAAAAGAAAAAATCCAAATTTCACCAGTAAACGAACATTTTTCATCAGAGTGGCGCAAAAATTTTGTTTGAATACGAAACCAGGAATCGAAAAATCGATATTTAATCATTTGCTTATTTTAATAACTTAATTTACTCGTTTTTATATATAATGTTCCTTCACCGGTGTGTGTTTATTAACTAGTGCATCCAACTACTACCCGTTAGCTACCAGACCACACAAAAATCTGAAAATCAATGAAAACGAACTTATCCCGTTTCTCCTCGATGATCTTCATACGCGACACGGTGGTGAAAGTGTTAAGCACACTATTATCCTTGGCATATTGAAACGTGGCGAGGCGATATCTGCAGACCAGAATGAAGCATACAGTGAGCATTTCCCTGAACCGACCATGCCAGTAGAACCCCAGTAACAGCAATGTTTCATCAAACCGTTCAATCTTCCGTGACCACGAGACCGAAACAATAGTTGCACCGAATGAACATCGCCTCCCCGACAGAAAAGTCACGGGGGTACAAAGTAGCACCGCGGGTATGAATCACGGGGAATACGTATTCAGAGCTAGTCCAGTCGGAATGACCGGTCGAAATTCAGAAATTCAGGAGCACCCCGCTATCGGTCCCGCGCCTCCTGTGTCTCTGTTCCGCTGCCGCCGAAGCGGACTCTGTATGCTGGTGGTTCCCACTTCCGTTGGTACGGACACATTTGATATACGGGTCGGTGTATGCATCACAGAACGGCGCAGAAGGGGGAACGGGAGAAGGGTAGGGGGTGTTCGGAGGGCATATATAGATTACCGAAGGTGCGAGTGAGGCACAATAGAGTGTAATCAACGCCGAGTGCGCGCGGTGTGGCGTGGCCGTGGCGTGGTCGTGGAGCGGCGCCGAGCGAAGCGCGCTCTCGGCTGCTGGCTGTCCGCGTTAATATTAAATCGCGGCTCCAGCGGTTGTCTCGAGTGCTTATCTTGGATCTTCCACCACCTCTTCGTCATATAGTTGCCGACATCGGTGGCTGTTGATACCCACGCGAGTTACCGCCACCCCTAAAACTCGCCCTATCGTGTGCGCCCACCCATATCCCCGCCCTTTCTCCCCTACTGACTCCTCTGAGCATGTTACACACAACGGTGTCGGGATGAGAAATCTTCGATATTGCACGTTTGGGACACACCAGGAGGATCCAGAAATCCCGTCGTCGTTGTTCGTGTTACGATTTCGCCATCGATTCTCTTCCCGACTACCTTGTCCCTTCGTTTCCCATCCCCAACCACCGCCCTATCCAACATTCTACCATCTCCCAGGGACGTAACCGCGTCTACCCTCGATCTTCTAACGGAGACAACGACGCCGCGATGTCGCGATACCATCTAGAGCCTGTGCTTGCAGATTATCTCCAGTCACTTGCCATCCGGGGGGATAATCGCCGCGGCCATATTGAGCTCCCCAGAGCGTTTAACAAAGTCCACCGTGGATAATGATTCTCCGGGAACGGCTTGTAGGTATCAGCTTCTTTATTACCGGTCGATTTTTCAACGCAACGATATGAGTTTATAGATATGGTTAGAGGACACTGCGTGCAAAGTGCTTCTCGAGATACCTACTTCGTCAATCATGAGCGGGGTATTGGGACACCACCCGATTAATATCGATGTATCAGTGTGCAATCGGTAATTGAAGATTGTGTGCGTAGTGTGGCAATATAGTACAGTAAATCATCAATGAGTATTCGATGGCTCCTCGGCGCTGTGTGTGCAGACGTTATCCCCACGATTGAGGAAGTCCCCCGTAGAACCAGTCAGTCGCCTAGTGGTGGAAATTACGTTTGAACACTCAGTGCCGAGGAGCCTTCGAACGCTTATCGATGATTTACTGTACAGCGTTACACCAACGAGATTGTAGATCAGTCAATACATAAATTAGTTCGTGTTATTTTTGTCACAGCAATTCAAAACAAAACGTTGCTTACTGCTTGCACGTCTACAGTTTAGTCATCAATTTCTTCGAAAATTGTACCATGTACATAGATTTAAAAAGCTAAAGCTTAGCAAAAGTGACTTCATTATTTCCGGCCTGTAGAATCGATAGTTTTTTCCAGGTGAATCTCAGCGTTTCTCGACCACTAACGTGTTCATTCAATCCGGGTTTCCTTTCGGTAGCATCAGCGTATCGCGGAGATTGGTGTTGTTCGAGATTCGTATTAATTGCAGCGGGCCGAATAACGCCCCTTCCTCCCTCCCCCATTCGTAATTAAATCTTGTAACTTGGTACATGCCCGCGTATACCAATATCACGGTAGCTCGGGTATTCTGGCAATTTTAACGATATTTGTTGCGCGACATTGGGGTCCGCAGGGTGCCCCCGTAATTAGAAATCAATAGGCGTCATCGTGAATTACGTAAAGTGGTGAACGATGGAATATTCGCAAGCCTTAACTGCGAGCGTTCAGTGTCATGTAAACGTTGACAACTGGGCCAGGCGAGCGGCTCGTTCTCTCGTGTAACGCAGCTGACGACGCGGCGACAGCGCGAGGAGACTCGAATGAATTTTCGCCACATGAATATAGTGGCTTAACCCAGATACTGCGTGAATGGTCCCCGTGTTACGGCTTCCAAAAGGACGGACACTCGAGGGTAAATAGCCTTCGCTCTAGTGGGCTTGATTAATAGACCGAGTTATTCAACCGCAGATTATTTTCTCTATATACACTCGTGCAGGATGAAAGATAAATAAAGGACGGCGATGGCTGAATTGTAACGATGGAATTTAGTGAAATTAGCTCGATCTTTGACAGCAACGTAAATATTTTTCTTCCGTGAAAAGCTCCGACGTTCGTGGAAAAGCAGAAGTTTAGCAGAACTTCGTGTCCTTTGTTAAAGGCCTCATTAAATTGAACCCGTGGTAAGCACAAGTTAATTCGTGTAATACAAAGTGAATAGAAACAGTATCTACGAGTTTAGTTTTCGTTGTCATCATGAAACAATAGACCTTATTTCACTGTTATATTTCAGTATGTGTCCACGTTACATATTTATCTTTATGTCATTATTAAAAATTCAAAAAATTCTTCATGCGGATAAGGAGTTTGGCATCTCTGTGAGATCCCACTTATCACAGTTAATGTACCGTAGAAAGTAGAGAATACTTCTAAAGATACGTGTCTTTATATTGCAGATAGACTGCGTGTAAGGTTTCTATGCTTTACAGAAGGACTTAAGGTTCCGAGTTTCTAGAGTACAGTAAACAGTCCTGGAGGTAGAATGTTATCGAATTAATAGCTTCCGCAGATTCTATGCTGCCGGGTATACGAAAACCAATAGAAGAACCCCGACGATACAATCTTTTCATTCCAGGCTCTATACGTTTTACGTAAAAAGAAGAAAATTCTTTCCCGTGTTCCCTCGTGTTAATCTTCGCCTACGGTTGCCCCGTTATTTTGATAGGACTTGCGAATACTTACGGTGAAAACACGTTTCATAAATTTCAGATATTCAAAAAGTCGTTCTGTCCCGAGCTACTTAAACTTTCCACGTACAACAAGCTGAACCCTTACGCTCTCACCGTAGAAGACTGTAATACGCGCTTTTACGCCGGATACTCGGCGCGGTGTGCCTTTATGATGCCTTAAAAGGCGACGATTACAAAATCGAAATCGTAAAATTTTTACGGTAACACCCGTTGGCCGTAAGTTATAACGCTCGACGGCAACGGTTAAAATTTCAAGCGGCGGCCATGTACACGGAATCACGAAAAAAAAAACGTCGCTGTGAAACGATGATGAAATTCCGCTCGATAGCCGCCTTTATCCACCCTTATTAACGAATACCTTTTTTCTTCCCGCGACATCGCGATACCGAGTAATTATCCTCGCAAAAACGCGTCCATTTTCATCAGCGCTCGCGGCCGAATCGAGCGTTCGCGACAGCGCTATCGCTATTCATTGTCGGGAGAGGGGATCGTCGTTCGAAGCGCTCGAGTTATCTCGGATAGCGTCAGTTTTCGTTATCTCGGGAAGATAACTGGAGCCGTTAAAGAGGATGATCCTGCCAGAAGAGGTGAAAAATTTAATTTCTCTTGATACTATACGCCGTTTTCCGTCCGCCTTCGAAACATTTTAAATTGGGATCCACCGATCTCCCACTGTTTGAATCGTGACCAATGGATATCTTGGGTCGAATAAAATGTCCTTCCGACTCTAGCCTATTCGGCCATCGCAAGAGATAGCGGAAAGTTGCCGAATTCGGACCATCACCTGGGTTGGACACTACTGTACCTTATCATGTGTAAGCAATTTGTGCCGTATGATAGACAATATGTATATGATAGTTGTGATTGCATTAACTAACTTAGTATACAGGGTGTCCCGCCTAACGTGATGACCTTCAATATCTCACTTGTTTTCGAAGATACACAAAACTTCCATTTATTGAAACACTTCATAACGAACATAATAAGAAAAACCGCAAAATACTTTCCAAATACAGCTTCAAACGGAGTGTTCCCGCTGTTAAAGTTCCGGCCCAAATATTACGAACAAAGGAGCTCTTTGAATCTTCTAAATACCGCCTTCCCCCTCGTGCATTCATCTTCCTCAGCCCCGAAAAGCAGAGCTACAGAATAACACCGTGTTACACCGACGCCACGACCTCACACCGAATCGAAAGTCGTCGTGATTCCTTTTCCATTCTGTCCACATACACGCAAGATAGCATTCGCCATCCAGAAGTAATATCGAAGTTCAAAGCGAGGTGACAGAATTGCCAGGCGAGCGCGTAGCCTCGTGCTACCCGCTGCCATCTGAACGTGATATTGCAACTCTGCACCGCATACACACGTGTCGCCAGTACCGTATTTTAATACGCCTCACCCCCTTCTTTTATTTCCATTCATCTATAACCATTGCGACCATACCCAGTGCGCGACAATGGTGATTGCAGGGCGGCTGGCAGTCGGTCCCACTGATGAAACCTTCGATATCATCGAAAGTATATTACAATTGGGCTTTAATTACAACCCTCGACCTCCGTTGACCCGAACCAAATTTAAATATCATTATTAAAATTGAAATATCATGTATGTTTCATTGAAACTTTCCATTCGTGGCACCATTTAAAGGGGTAAATGTACAGGGGGGAACAAAAGATAACTGTTTCGATCTAGGCAACAATGTTCCGTGGTGACAAGGCGATCAAGTGAAAAAAGTGTTCCCTTCAGTGTTCAACCCGTGACATCGTTCCACGTGTGAATTTTCAAGAATAATCCATGTCGCGGCCGTTGGGCGCAGCGGTCCGCAGGATTTCGTTCAGCTTCGAATTTTGGTTTCGAAACGTTTCGGAGAGCAGGGTCTGCATTCGACGTTTCTCAGTCAAGAGCATTTTGGTGTTCTCGTCACGGCGTAAGTCTCTGCCTTATCGCCATAAATCCATGTGGCAAATGGCTGGGAAGCGGTTCGAATAGGGATTTCTTTCGTACGGGTTTTCCCGCCGAGCGGTTTTACAAAGCACATAACCTACGCGACCGCGTTCGAAAGTGTTTAGACGGCGGCCATTTTCTGGCGATCCGCTTACTGAGGTGAAGGTCTGTTAATGGCCCTATACGGCTGTGTTTATTCAGGCGTTCGGGAAATGGAGAATATGAAACTTTACGTCATAATCCGATCTATGAATGTTTTCTTTCATTTTTTTGTTTTCGAAATGGGATACACTTTTAGTCTGACATTTTAAGTCAGCATTCCACATTATAACCTGGAAGATTTAGATTCAAATGTCGGTTCGTTTTGGTTGCAGAGATCATTAAAAATATGAATTTTTCATCATTTGTACCGATTTTCTGTTACTAACTGTGTTATTGATGGAAGAATAAACAAACTTAATTACAATCAAATAAACCAGAAGAACAACTTTAATAATGTTAAATTTGATTGAGAAACAAGTCTTTCGGTTAACATGTTCTTTCAACCCTTTGCGCTCCAATGACGTCTACGCAAGTCGATGGTTATTCGTCTCAAGAATAGTGTACAAGATAGTGTATAACAGAACCGGAAGTTCTCGAGTTACATACTTAGAGACGAGGCGAAAGAAATTCTTATTAAACGTTCCAGAGGTCTCAAGATAGCGTAAAGTGACCGAGTAGAATTTGTTTCACGGATAATCCAACAACTTCGATGAAACTTTCCGGAAACGAGTAACTCCTTTACGCGTAAACCGCTCTGAAATACGCGAAAACAGCTGCGCCCTGGCGAGAGTTTCGTCGACACCGCGAAACAAACTGACGTGCTGACTGAACATTAGAAACTCAGCCAAGTAATCAACATTTCCGGGATACTCTTACAACTACGACGATTAACGCACGCATCCGGGGAATTCCGTGTACAGATGTAGCCGTGAACATAATCGTGTTAATTCGCGCGGCAAATGTAACTCATCCCGGGAGAGTGCATTTCTACGCACGGCATTCAATTACGCGCCACGGGACCGCTCGCTGTGCCGATCAACGTTGCGTAAATTTGTTCCCAACTGTGAAAAATAATATGTACCCCATATGCTCTATTTTTTGTGTCCTTGGTAGGAAAATAAAATAGTGCAACTTTATTTGTCGGAGTAGCAATTACAGAACCACGATGACCTAAATTGTTCTGTTGCTACTCGCATAAAGTTAATTGAAAGTGCTAAATCGCGAAGAATTAAGGCAATCGAGGTAAGGCCCTTGCGATGCAACATTGTTCACGAATAAACTTTCAGTTTGCGAAACAATAAAGAATTATAAAGAATAATTCAATGGGAACTCAGTGAATTTTAAACATTTCGTTTCCATTGTTATTGTATACAGTTCTGGGGTACTTTAGATAAATAAAAGAATTTCTGGTCGAATTCAGCCCGTTCCATGATAATCCCCTTTTTCACAAACTTCCTAAAAAGGCGCCACCGGCACACCAACATAGATGTTTTCGATGTAATTCTCCCGAAGATTTGCTGAAACGGAAGGCCACGATTCATGGCACTGTGGTTCCACCGTAAACCAGGATTAGTGACATATGGATACCATAGACGAACAACGAACCGACCGATGCACGCACTGCTGCCGGTGACAGCGAGGAGTGCAGACGAAATTATTGGATAGGAAACGCTCGCGGTATTATAAACGGACGAAATTTACTGTGATATTCTCTGAACGTTCGTATACCTTCCCGCTTTGTTTTTTTAGAACATACTCGTAGATACCAAAATGACATGTTATATCGACAGTATCGATTTCAAAACCACTGCTGACGAACCATTCTCTTATTCGTCTCAGCGAATTCATATCCACAAATCTGAAACTCTTATACATTCATTAAACTACGAAAGAACGAGAGCTTACCAAATACTTAGTCGCCTTAATGCTGCACGAAACTCATTCATCCTTTATATATAAAACAAATTCTTCTGCCTTCTATCCCCAAAATAAATAAGAACGTGGTTCTACATTGCTATTACTTTCAATGCTTTTTTGTGTCTTGCACACCAACTCAAGACCACTTGGTTGCATTTTCTCTGTGCCCAAGACCCCAGACCAGCATTCAAAAGAAGAAGCCATTTAACCTTTGGTAACTTCTGAAAGCTTTTCAGTTCTCCCTGCCGCCTCAATTTCATTAGACAGTTCGCATTAAATTCGAAATCCAAAAGGCAGCCCGGGACGATAAGACTCGTTTCATGGTAGAGGGTGGAGGGGGGCTTCTTTCCGAGCGAACTTCGATGTGGCTTTGTAAGCGTGCCAATGAAAAAAAAAAAAGAAGAAGCACGTCCCTACGAGAGAGGGAGGGGCCGCACAGGCCGTAAGTGGGTACACGTGCAGCGTCGCAGTTTTCCTTGGACAGGATAAGGAGTCCGGCTTGAAACGAGAGAAACGACTCAGAACTTTATCAAAGAAGTACGTGATCCTTGCACTTAACGACCGTCCCCGTCGTTCGTACGAAAACGCGGTGTTTCTAGCAGGCGCCGAGGAGCCCCGAGATAGGGTTTACGTGGGACAGGGATTTCTCAAATTGGTTTTGTTAGAACCCGGATCACCTTCTCTTTTCTTCGACGGACCTCGGCGCACAAACCTGTCCGCGACAGAGGGAACGAGGGACAAACTCCAAAATACATGCTCCGTGCAACCAATGGCAAGAGTCTTTCTCTGTAGAAAAGAGAAAATATTCCCACAGTACGGACGAAATTTTGCTTTCAGCGAGTGCCCCCTGAGAACGCTTCACACTTGTTGAATTATAATTCAGTCGTGGCGATTATACATGCGTCATCCAATGAAAGATAAATTGATAATATTCAATTCTTAATTTTTATACGGAATTAGCTTTTATCGAGTAGGAAGTGTTTGAAAATAGTGGATTGAACAAAAAGTTTGTTCGGTTTTCTGTCGACAAATGAGGGATTAATTATATATCATTGTGTTCTCTGAACTTTTTTCTTCAATTTAAAAACAAAATCGTAAACATAGGACAATTAAACTTGTGTATGATTAGGCCCGTAATTTCCCGTTAAAATCCAAGTGAACCTTCGATTCAACCGAACATCAACAATTAGTCTGGTAACGAACTATAGACCGACGAACAAAAAGCGAAACGAGCAGAATCATGCGTCAGCCGTGCTTTGAGGGGAAACCATACGAGCGTGGTTCATACGAGCAAAAAAAAAAATTTGTACGCGTTTTTTACCGGTCTCCGGATTACTGGCTACCTCGGAAACTGTAAACGTTCCCTGTTCGAGCTGGATAAACCGTCGTGCGGCGGCTGTTAGGCGAATCCAAGAGCGTAGCTGAACGGTCGTTGGCACGACGATCGTGGAAATGTTCATCCCCCCGTCCGCCCCTGTATGACAATGAGAGGGGGCACGCTCGGCGAAATCTCGGGGAAAACCAACGTGGTCGCAACCACGCGTGTGCACCGAAAACGGCGAATGGTAACAAGAAGCACAACGAATGTCGCCCGGCGCTAATAACTCCGGGCGCTGCGCGCAGCCCACAAAAAGGCCGCTTTCCAGCCGCGGGATATTTTGGCTCACGGGGTGGAGGGTGAGGTTTGGGGGGTTGGAGGGACTGCGGACCAACCCCGAAATTACTGCCGGCGCTGATCGTTCCTCGTATCACAGAGACAGGCTGGGATTATAAACACACGCGCCACGGCCTGTGTGTTGTACACACGGACGGGCACGAAGCCACAGAAACAGAATAGTAGAACGACGCAAGGGGGGAGGGGGGGAGGGAAAACTTCAGCGCGGCTGTGCAGAGTTGGTCCAAAGGCGAACCGTGTAACGGAGAACAATGGGACACATGTACGTACAAAAAAAGAATGGAGAGGGGTAGAAGGGAAGGTACAGCATAGCGAGGTGATATTCAATAAAAAGACAACGGTTAAAAATAATGTACCATAAGGAAGCGGTAATAAAACGAGGCAATCCTATTTTACGACATCCGGAACCTGTCCGGTATATATGTATGCCAGGGAGCAAGTATTCCATAAAACTTTCCCATTAGTACAATAACCGATAGAAGTTTCAGCTGGGAGGTAGCGTATCGGTTGATGGAATTAAAAGATATTCAAATGCTTTGAAATAGGTTTTTTCGTTGAAAACGAAGTGAATCGTGTTGCAAGTAAAGTGATATCACGATATCCTGGTTTTCGAGGTATTTGTTAATTGGATCTGAAGTTTAATGAAATATGTTCTATTTAACCCTCGGGCGGGCGCGCTGATGAACTCTGTTCACCAATTCGCGAATTTCTTTGTTTGAAATCGATTTTTAATAATTAGTCTAGATACCATTTTTATGTTTTCAGAATTTTTGTTTTTGGAGTTTACTAAATACTATTTAAACTGTTTTCTATTTTCCATTCGTGTGTTTATAATAAAATGCATTCATAGTAAATTCTTGATGAGTGTTCGAAGGCTCCTCGGCACTGAACATTAAATATTTCATAAACTAATGACCATATACGGCTGAAACAAATATCATTGGCTTCAGAATTCGATGAAAGACGATGAAATGTACTCGTAGTACCTTTATTTCTCTGTGAACCGTACCTCTTGCGTTCCTAAAATAATTTCCGTAAAATACAAAAGGATAGATAGGAACAAATTGGTTTAAGCTACGCGATGATATTTTCCAGCTTATCCTGATAGTTACGATACGAGCAATAATGCGGTGTACGCAGTTCAATTATACGCGGCTTTTGTTCCCGTAGTCGGTGAAACAGAAGTAACGTGTGACAAAACGCTCGATAACACTGGAAAATCTGATTATAAATGGAGGCAAGTTTTCGTGAAATCGTTGTCTAACAACGTTTATAACGGCGAGCCCTGGTTACCGGAAGATGACTAGGACCGAAACTCACTACCTCGGTTCCAAAAAGTCCACAGAAAGTGCAGAGGGTCTAGTATAGGAGGGTGTATGCAAGTCGGTAAGTGGAGGCACTCCTGCGCTAGCCTGGCATGCGGCCAGGCGTTTCCTCTCTGCGACTTTGAATGTGCCTGCGAGAACTAGCCCGTTCGACGGTAGTTAGGGGAAACTACCCCGTCGAATCGTCCTTCGTGCTTTGATTGATCGTGATTTCGGTTCTTTCTCCACGGTTCCCGTTAGTCGAACATTTTTATTATATCCACTTTCTTCAGATTGCAACGTTGCAGGGACATGCAAACCGCAACTTAAATATCAAATTAATTTATCACTACTCTCTAAAAGTTAAATAAATAACATTTTTTCTCTAAGACTACTCTGGATGATCTTTACATACACTAAACGATACGTTCTTCTTTGTCTTACTGTTCGTAAAGAATTATTATCCAAGTGTCTATTTATTCGAGAAAAATATTATTTTATTATAAAAATTAGAATTGTCACGCTTAATCCATTAGAAATGATGAAATACTTTTTCATCTTTTATTCCTTGTTCGAAACTCTTCAACTGAGTAATGAATTTTTCCATCTCTACAATAAACCTTTCAAATTTTGTGTAAATATCTATCGAACGTACAATCTACTATTTTTGATAAACTGTAAAACACGAGATAACAAGTGTATCAAGGATATTCATAACTGCATCGCAGATATGTCAACTTGTCTTCAGGGAAACTCGTATATTTTCCATTACAGACCAAGCAGGAAGTAACGGGTGATCTTAATATATTCCATTCGCAACTGATAAATATGTTTTCTCGTAGCCGGTACAGTTGACAAACTCGCGTCAAATTAATCATTACCATCGCATCCTATTCCAAAGACCGGGAATACAGAATATTACTTCTCTTCCCCGAAACATTCTAATCTAGCTCGTGGCAATTCCCAAAATCGCAAGTGCCTCCTCCCGTCGGATAACTTTCCGCATATATTTACAGACGCCGTCCGTTAAACTACGCAGACCTCTCGAACCCCTTTCCGACTGGCTTTGATATAGCTCATGACAATTGGTGTCGCAAGTTACACAAGCCACGGGCGGTGTTTCACGAACTGGCTGGCTGGTCGCGTACTACCCACTCACGGTATCTTCGGCACCGCGATGGGAATCCTCTTTTCGCTGCAGTTCCCCACTTTCTTAATCCCGATTACCGAAGCACCGTGCAGATAACGTACGGACGAAGTAAAACAAAACTTTCGTCGATATCGTCTAGAGTCTAGACGATCGCGAAAACGTAAAACTAGCTATTGGTTACCGATACGAGCAGGATTTCGAATGGTACTCCCTCTTGTGGCACAACTAAGGATCCGGATGTCTTGATGATCCGTTACTAGTAATACGTAAATAATTAATTGGTGAATAGATATCGCGGTGACGTAAAGATAATCTGATTTCCAAGAATTGAAGATCATTGCAACAGACATTGTAACGTGATGATCAGACGCGATCAAAAGTTTAATACCAACAGTATATTGTGTTACTCACAACATATACTCCTAACCCACTTCGTAAAGGAGCGTATCCATTTGTTGTGTATCATCGTATCGTATCACCGTACAATCACCTTAACAATCACTTGCTACTATTAAAAAAAATCCTAATGATTTGATCGCCTGTAATATTAAATTTTCTTAAATTCCTCATATAAGTATGCATCTTATATTAGCGTACCTGAGAACTATCGCGTGCTTACGTTACCTTAGCGGAGCTCCGAATGCTCCTAACATCCACGAAGACTACCCATTCTCGTTTCGACACGGGGCCCCTGGAATTGCACCCAAGACAAATCCAATTTCTGTAACACGCAGCGTTGCCGATCAACGTTATTTCGCAGTGTCCCGGCTGAACTGCGCCGGGATTTCGTTTCGCTCCCCCTAGACGAGGAGAGGTAGGTGCCCTTTTATCTCAAGAGAACGCGAGTCTTGCGGGGATATTCCCCGGAGAAATTGTCGCAGCTTTATTCCCGAGTGCCTTATACCTTTCGACTATCATCCGATCGCAGCCTTCCAATTCTGTACGTAGACGAATCTCATTGTCTACTCCTACCACGCGGGCGCTCACCCTCTCTCCTCCTTCAGACAGACTTGGCTGTAGCCAAGACTAGGGAGAGAACCTGTTCGATCCCGGGGCTCCACGAGGACGCAGCCTGCTTACGAACCTGATTTTCGTCGGAAACGGATTTCCCTCGCGTACAACCAGAAGAGTTCGAACTGCTCCATGTTTCAATGTTATCCGCCGGCCACGAACGGTCTTAAAGGCGAGACGCTAACGACTTCTTTGGCCCCGGCTCGAGTATTAGACGCGATGCTTTCGGAAACGAAACGAGCGAGGCAATAGTATTCGTTCCTTAACTAAAAGAATTTCTGCGCGTTCGCGAGTATACTGTGTTTGTTATGAAAGCTTAAACAATTCGTTTATGCAGTTATAGGGCAATTTAAATATTAGATAAAAGAATTGAAAACAACCCATCGACCGTCAACGACCCTTCCACTACCGTAGAGGACGATTAGCGTACTCCTGATCACGTCCAAAAATGTGATACAGAAAGCCATCGAATATACAGCACCAAAGGGGCATTATGTATGTAATAAGGTTGTTCCGCGCAGATGGTATGTAGTATAAGCGCTAAATAAGCACTTTCCACGTTCCGAGGGCAACTAGTGCCCCCTTTCCCGCCATTAACCTAATGGCGAAGGCACGGCAAATACGCGGAAGATTTACAAACCTGCGTCGGGTTCTGCTATCGGCGGAGTATCGCACTAACAAACAAACTTGCTGCGCCTCGTGGGTGCCCGTGAACACAAGCGGTACGTGCGTGTACAGGTGAACAAGCACTCGTAAGGACAACTCGTTGCGTCGAGGGGCGCAACAGCGAACTGTAACGCTGAAAACTCCGTTGGAAAACGTTGCCAAGCGAGAAAAATCAGAGAGTGCGGGCGCATAGATTAATTTCTACGAACGCGCGTAGGGTAGACTTACACGTAGCTCGATTCGAGCGTAACGATCCTCGTTCGAAGCGGAGAAACGAAACCATATATCCGTCGGTTAGATCTCTCTTCCCTCTATCGGCCGTTAAATCGAGCCCATCGAACGATAAAATGCTTTCCTTTTCAATGCGCTGCAATTTTAGTTAAGCGATGATCGCGGAGTTATTCCGTAGTGGGTCGCTGGGTTAATTTGAATTTGATCGGCCAACAATCACCGATTCAACGTGATAAACGTTAAAAGAAGAGAAGCAGAATTGCGTTCCCGAGCAAACACATATGAAAAAATATCTCGCGGCAGCTGCTGCTCTCCCCACCTCACATTTCCTACTGTGTGATACACCGAAAAATATTTTCACCGGTCCGTATAAATCGCGGCCGGTTAGCTCTTTTTTTGTCGATTTTATTAGCCGGACGTTCCGTAAATAATGGAAACGAACCCGGTCGTATATATAATTGCGTATGTTATCTGGAACTGTGGCGCGCAGTCGCAAATATATTCGGAGGAACGGGACAGAGGGGAGAGAGAACAAAAAAAAAAAGAATAACCGTAATTGGACGGAACGCGGACGCTCTATAATTGATCAAATGGTCCGCGTAATATCTTTCTGTATTAACCCGATTTTTCCCCCGTATTTCTCGCGATCGGCGGCGAACGATTAAAATCTGAAACAAACTGATCGACGAAAAAAAAAAAAAAAACGAGCTGAAAGAAAGAGAGAACGTAGCGCATACACGACCGAACGGTAATTTCGTTTTAACGATCACTTTTTTGCCAGTCGACGAGAGAGAATGAAGGTGGTTCATCGAACGTGTTCCAGACGAAACGGTAGAGTCGCGCGAGGCAGCGATCTCGAATGGGAGGATCCGACACTGGGGGGGATGGGGGAAGAAAAAAACGTCGGAAGCAGGCCGAGGGTCTAAGTGATTGCCGGAAGTGACATCGGCGGACGGGTAAACGCTTTATCGAGGAGCTAACGAGGCAGTCCGCGCCGCGCGACTTTACCGCGCTCGGTTTCGCGCTTTGCCTCAATGGAAACGGGATCAGGGTACCTGGCCGCCCCCCCCCTTCCACCTGTCCCCCAAATAAATCCTCTTTTTACGACAGAGATTTATGAAAGCCATTCCCTACTCCGTTTCCTTTCACGCCCCTGTCTTTCCTCGCCTCCGGCCTACTCCATCTTTCTCTCCTTGCGGGCTATAACAGGGGGAGGGAAGGGATTGCTCGCCCCCTCTTCCCGCGAGGCGTAAGGATGGGCTCAGGGGAGAACACTGGGAAACCCAACCGAGGCTGAGTATCCCGGATTCCGAGCAGTTTCAGGCAAAATGAGGTAATTAGGATGCAGACGAGGAACGATGTCTCTCCCTCCATCTTCGCGACTCCTGTGTCGTTGCCTCTGTCTCTCTCTCTCTCTCTCTCTATCGCCTCCCCTCTGTGTGTATGCGTGTGTCTCTCTTAACCAACACACTTTTCCCTCTCTCTGTCTCTCCCTCCCATCCTTCGTCGTCTTCGTGCACCCCCCGTTGCTATCCACGGCTTCGCAGCACGCCAAGAGCACCGGCACCGCGCTAAATCAAAACCGTCCTGCTAAGAAGTCTTTAAGCGGCTCGCGTGTATGCAAATTACGCTACTGTGGGAGAAGTGGAAGAACCTGAAGAATCGAGCACGCTGCAGAGGGAGAATGAAACGGGTCGAGCTTAAAACGTTCGTCGGTCGAGTCTATGGATCAACGACGAAACGAGAACTCGGTGGCGATAATCTGTATGTGTATGAGCGAGTATATACTGATGAAATTACGACGCGTATTTTCTTGATTTCGTGTGATCGTTCGGAGATGAAACTATAAAGTGTTCAATCGAGTTCAATGAGTCATGAAATTGACAACATATAACGATCTGGGCGAAAAATCCGTGTGAATCTGAACGATCTCGTGAAGGCATAAACATTTACCAGCTCAAGGATTTGGGGATAATGAATGAGTGTATTAACAACATCAATTCAAAGGATCACCTCACAGAAACGCGTTAATTTCGACCATCTATTTTTCGAGTTCGTGCGATCGTTCCTGTGCAATATCTGTTCGGAAAAATACCGTTTCCCTCGATGAAACATTTGCGTTCGAAGGCGAAGAGGGTTCGAACGAAAAATATGATACGCGAGCAGAACAAAACAGGGATACATATATCTGACGTTCCTTCTTTCTAACAAACATTTTCTGGAATCCAATCCCGACTACCGGTACAAAACGGGATGGCAAACTCCACGGAATACCCCGTTATCCGTGGTAACCAAACACGTAGTGACCTAACACGGTATCAGGGAGGGGAGTGAAATTCCGCTCGATCTCCCTGGAGGTGTCATGGCGACCGAGGGAAACGGATACGGGTGAGGAAAATAAGAGAAACGAACGAAGAGAACAAAGAACAAAGGGAGAGAGAGAGAACGCGCGCGAACGAAAGGGTAGAGAGGAAGAAAGGCGGGGGAAAAAATCGAATGAACCTCTCCTAATTCGCGCGGCTTCTAACCACTTTCTTTCTAGCTAGATGGTCGACGATGCTTATGGCGCTCGAGTGTGCTCGAGGCAACGGGAGGGTACTTTTGTTGGGAACAGGGCCAGAGGTGGTTCCGTTGTCGTACCGTAACCCAATGCAAATACCGGGGGCAAAGAGGTCGCGCAGTCAGGCTCCGGCATTCCAACGAGATACCGTGTGTACGTGTGTTTGTGTATGTATAGTAACTGATTCGCGAATCAAAATTACGTATCCGCGGGTCGAGAAGCGGTGGCGAACGATGGCTATTATCGTGCGCGTCCTACGTACAGAGATGATGGCAGAGAGAAGTGCAACGGCTTCATTAACTGCAATTTATCACTGGATCGGTTGGTGGGGTGGGAATGGTGGGAGGGGGAGGGAACCAACGGTAGGCACCACCATTAACCCCCTAAGGTCGTTAGGTTGCGGTTTGACATGAGAACATGCCCATAACACTGTTCGGTTATACGTACCTAACGTGTACCACCTATCTGGCCGATGGTAAAGCGCAGATCCATTGGCCTCTGCCTCTAGAACGGCGCAGAACAGGCAAACGGGCCGCAGGGGAAACAGCAAACGCGTAGGGGGTGGAAGAGGAAGGGGTCGGAGACAGGGCCTGGATGAAGATGGAGAGACCAGAAAGCAGACAGGATGAGTAAACGAACGTTGGTGCAAGAGAGAGAGTGTGTGTGCTCTCGGCGAGGCTACGTCACAGGCTAACCATTAGCGGTCGTACAGGCCCGTGTTTAGACACCCCGTTATTGAATTGGTTACCTACGCCCCTGTCCTGGATATCGCGCCTGATGTTACACGCTCTGTCGCTAACGTTAAAATCGACAAAGCTACTGACCCTTTGGACAAGGATTTTGGGTGTTATTAGACTCAAAGCGGGGCGAGAGAGCTCGGGTTAATTGGAGCCGGTCGCAGGCGGCTCCCTCGCGTGGTACACCTTCTCTCTGTGCCTGTCTTAGATCCTTGATATAAAGCAGACATGTAAGACGATCCCCTTTATTAGATGCCGAGAGGAATACAATTGATGAACAAAATGGAACAATGAAAGCTGAAAGCCGGGTCATGGATCTTGTTATTCTAGATGTGTCCTTATTCTGAATACAAGGTGAGTATTTTCTGATATATAATTATATAATCCTGAATATTTATTAATAATAGTGGAAGAGAAGTCTATCCCGAAGGATACAAAGGTGTTACTCTAGTGTAACGTATAGCCAGAGCTGAAACGTGATAAATGGAGCCTACATACTAAGCTGCTGAGCCTTTAAACAAGGATTATAGGTCTTATTAGAACTTGGACCGGGGAGCACGAGTTAATTGAACGTGTACGTAGCTGTTGCCGCTTCCTGTTTCATTTTAATGGAACGTAAATATGTACCAACAATTCATTCGATTCGAATCTACGAAATAATCTGTATCTTTCAGTTTATCGCTTATCTTAGGGTACAAGCTCCACGGTGCACCAGCATTTCATTACACCGGTCTACTTAACACGCACGCTGTGTAGGAGCATGAAATTCGAAACAAGCTTAATTTTATTATCATACAAGCGAGCTTGAATGGAACCTCTCGGGTATTTAAGGGTATTATCGATAAGTACTAGCGACTGGAGAGATGCTTGGGTATGCTACGATGGTGTTCGCGATATTGTTCGGAAGCTTGAATAATAGTTTGGAATTCTGGGCGAGAACTGCGGATACATTTCGAATTCCAAATGAACCGCTACTTTAAAAAAGAGATTAATATAGATGTTACCATTGTAGAGACGCACGCAAGGATGATAACGTGAGCGTTGAAATGATGACAGAATACCTGTGTCTGATCGCAGCAACAGGCTGCTAAGAAGTGTACAAATAACGTCGCGATTGACGCTACCTGTTTTAATTAAAACGATCTATCTGCATCCCCACCACCTCGGTATAAGATTTAATCAGGCATAGACCGGAATCGGGCACGTGTGTAATTTAAGTTCTACCGTATCAGCGCGGCCTGGGCCCCGGCCTTTGCATTCGACTAATCCGCGTGAAAGCAAGGATTTCGGGCTTACGTAAGCGAGAGGACTCAAAATGAACAAGTCGTGCACGAAGGTGAACCCTCCGCGTGTTTCCCGCGCGTCGGAAGAATACGTTACCCACCCTTTTCTCGTCTGTAGCTACTCCCGTTGATCCTTTTTGGATCAAGCTCGGTACACGTCTGCGCTATTCCACGGGTGCGTGTGGATGGGTTCTCTTAGTTGCTAGAAAAGTACGTACTTTGATGTGAGAATTTCGTGAAACTAGTCTTATTGTTATAAGCGTGATAAATGCGCAAAAGAATTAGGAGATCGTTAATGTTGGTTAACCTAAGGATTGCTAAATTTATATCTTTCCGTAAAATACTAACACTATTAATACTTAGTTCGAGTTGTGTATAAAGGCTCCAATTTTTTTCTGAAAATCTAGTCGTCTAACATTTGAAGAATTTAACAGACATCTGAGAATTGTAACTTTCCTTAACAATCTCTCGACAATTGTTAGATTTCTGTATCTCATAAAATAATTAATAGATTTACATTGGTAGCATTGATGACCACTGTAGAAACTTCAATGAGAAGAAGAAAATGTGAAACGTGTCAGAAAACACGAAGAATCGAATGAATGAGAGGAAAGAGAGACGCTGTCGACACTTGGAATACTTTCAACGAGAGAGCGACAGTCTGCATTCCTTCAATTATGAAATAATTAACTAAGGATACTTTGAAAGCAAATTGCTTTATGTACTTGAAAGCAGTAGAACGGTATTTCTCCCTTTCAACCACTTCTCATTTTAACTTTCGTGGTAACTGCTAGCCCTACAACTTCTATCTACGGTCCCGCGCCCATGCACGGGTTGAAGCACCCTTTCACTTCTCCGCCCCCTCCTCCACAATCACCTCCTGCTCCTCCATCCGACGCCCTTGCCTCCGCCAACCCTCCCCACCGTTCCTCCCTTTTCTCGAGCTCTTACGCGCGCAGATTATTAATTTCGTTAATTTCCCCCCTTGGCTCCCAGAATTCATCTGTTCGTTAGACCGCAGTGCCGCTCTCTTTACTTGCGCCCCGGACGGGAACATTTTAAAACTGTGTAATAAGTGGCCGCGGAAAGCAAAAGAAACCTCGTTATAACGTATCCAGTTACTCGCCCCGGTATTGCGGGTTTTGATGCCTCCCGTTTAATTGCGTTTTCATTTGCCGGAGGCGCAAGCATTCGTTTCGGTAATAAATTTCCACGGATTTTCTGCCACTACTCCCCCTTGGAAACAATGCGTACGTACTCCCATTGTACAACCTCCTACAATTTTTTCTGTCTTTTCTTTTTGTTGGCCATCTCTTAATTTTAATAACGTGCATTCTTCCGAGTTTGCTCGCTAAAACAGTCGAATTAGGGGTTTTGTAAAATGTTCTTCGTTCCAGCGATATTGCTTGCAATCGGATTATTTAATAAACATCGATATGGTATTCGATTCAATTTCGAGGTTAGGCAAAATTATTTTCAAACAAAATTTTTTAATTAAACTGTAAAAAAAACGATTTATATTATATGATTACATTTATCCCCGTTCACTCAGACATTTTATCACCTCCAGAAATGGAATTTCAAAAAATCCTGAAATTTATTTTCAGGCATTTGTATAAGTAGCATTTTAAAGTAAAATGCAATGGGATATCTCGTCAGGACTAAGAGATAGTAGAGATTCCCAAAAAATACATTTTACCCCTTTTCGCCCCTTTAGCAGTTGAATTTCGAAAAATTCTTTCTTAGTACATGCCTACATCCTAAAGGGAAGCTATCTCAAAAATTTCACGTTTCTAGGTTTAGCGATTTGGATTGTCCATTGATGAGTCAATCAGTCAGGACTTCTTTTATACAATACATGTATATGTAGATAATCGCTTAAAGGGTTAGGTCTCTATTTTACTAACCACTTAAGTAATATTAGTTACTTTGCCAGTAACTTACTCTACCTTATAATAACTCGCGCATAGAGCGAAACATTAAGATTCCAAGCGCGTTACGAAATAACCGTCATCGTTAAAAAACACTCCGGTGGATTAAGAACAGTATATATCACTGTCACGTATCCACGATGTGCATAAGAATATCCGCGAAAGTTTCAGGTAGGTAATTCTTTAAGTGATACCCCATGTATAATTTATAAGGCGATCCATTTCACGCGTCGCTCGAGCGAAGGGAGCTGCAAAAATCGATGGACCTCATAGGACAAGCCGAGGAGGATCCTCCGAGCGTGGACTCCAGAAGTGATCGAGTTTAATTAATGCTTCCGGGATGCCGATCCGATCGAAGTTCTGGCATAGAACAGCTGTCCTCGTCGTCGTTTCTCATCGAACCAAGGCGCGCGCAGATCGGTTCCTCGCGATTCCGATAGTTTATTCGAATGTTATTCCCCGCGATCGGCAAACAAGTTCCGGAGGAAAAGCGGCTTTTCCCGTCTGCCCGTGTTGAAAAAAGTCAACAACCCAGACCCGGGGAAAAAGTGACGGAACGAAGTGAATATTGGCTATCTCCCGAGCTTCGACGTCATTAAAACTTTTAGATTGCATAAGAATGGCTTTCTCATTCCCGTCTGCGACACTCTTCAGGGATACGTCATGTCGAGCAAGAAATTCTTGCTCGGCCAAGCAGTAATTACGAGGCTCGATGATAAATTAAACAGATGCAAGAGGAAGACAGGGATAGTAGCGTTACCTTTTTTTTCTGGACACTCTTATTGTATATTTCCCATTCTGCTATTATACAGATTGCCAGAAATATTGAATGATATACACTACTGGCCAAAAGTATGGGACCTGAGTTCATGATTGATGGAACAGTAACTTATTAATTCTGTTACGATAGAATAAAGGTTACGGAATCAGTACATACATGAATTATTTCCAAGCAGTTTAGAACATTACTTTTGTCAAATGTTTGTAGAATAGTATTTTACTGTTCCTTTAATTATCAGACACGGTCCCATATTGTCGGTCGGTAGTGCAAGTCGATTCTACTCGATACTATACAAATTTCGCGGTAAAAGTGTAGTGGCAATCGATACTACGACCAGCAAAGGATTAAAAAGGACTTGATAGAAACGTCTTAGTAATCGAAAGGAAAATTTACTGACTTTGAAGGTTTCGAAATGAAACAAGATAAGCCTCAGCTTTTCATGTAATTTGATTTCTATTCGAACGTTATTTGACGCGGATACTGATACGTGATTACGTTGTTCTGAAAAATGTGCAGCTTCACGCGGATCTGTATTAATTTGATAAACTTGCTCGAGTCAGCTTTATGGGCGTAATAAATTCTCCTATCCGACAGTCGGCAGTTTGCACTTGATGGTCGCGTACAAAACTAGCGTATACTTTATACGCAACCGAATAAAAATCCGACAACGGGGGACAGAACGTGAAAATAGAACCGCACGGTATTACACATTATTGTCGACGGTTTTCTACCTCGCGTATATAGTGATTCAAATTACCTGTATACCCATGTTATATTTTAAATTGTTCCAATAAATTTCGCGTCTGAATAAAAACCAGCGAAGCTTTTCAACGGGAATTGATTTCGGCGAAATTCGGCCAATACAGCTTGAATGTAAAATATACAACAATATAAAAACTTCAACAAACGTTGCCAAATTACTTATACCGTATTCGATTACACTTTCCATTAATTCCGATTTTTATAAACCAATAAAACGAACACTGAACTCAGAAAAATATTTAAAGTCCATTACACACTTTATAGTTTACAAAATTTCATACGCAAACAATTCAAAGCATTCTTAATTTGACTTCTCACTTTGTTTTAATTGGTCCTTAATATTTTTATATTCAATTGTTTTATTTATTTTTATATTTAACTTGTAAAGATAATACCGACCTAAAAAAAATCAAATATGATTCATATATACAACAAACCCTCAAGTATCGTCATTTTTCCGTCTTTCAATCGAAAACACTTTTCGTGGATAAAGGAGTCACACAGGTCGAACCACCCCGCGCAAAGGTATCGCGTCGCATAAAAATGCAAATTAATCGTTAAGAACTTTTGAATGTTATCTAGCTGCGAGAGGACGGTGTATTAGCATTCTCTTTTGACGCCGCCTGTACTAACACAGGGTTGCGTGTCTCAATCCAAACACAAAGGAGGCGCTTCAATGGGGGACGCGCGCGACGGAGGTGTGAAAAGGGGTGCGCGCGTACTGGGTCACCCTTTGCGCGAGATATTACACCGGGACGCTTTGTTTACGAAATGCGCCCTTTAAAAAAGAAAAAAGAGAAATAAAGGAACACGCTCGTGACCTAGAGTCGACAACGTTATCATTTTGGCACACGGCGGCTTACATCGCGTGACGTTCTCTTCTGTACGAAATCGCGGGGCGAGAACCGTTCTCGTATTGACACGGTTCGCGGGTGTTAAACTAATTTCTCATTTTACAACACCCGAGACGATCAACGTCGGCCGCGAATTAATTTAAAATATGCATTTGTGCGTGCACGCGATCCAGAATGGAAATTCAACGTCGGAGGGTGTGTAATTTCATCCCTTTCGGATTATCGACAAATTAACACCTGTCAGCAGCCTTTGGAATAGAAAAAGGAAGACGAAGATTTATTCCACGGATAGAAAGCTTGGCCGGCAATTAAATTTCGAGATTTTGTACTGAACTCCGCCAAAGGTGCACGTAGTAATTAAGTACGAAGTATATAGTATTTACTACTTTACTTCAGTCATTACGTATCTTTAGTGTATACAATAATTATTAACAAAACGATATTTTTCGCTTCCGTTACTTGAATCAATCGCTCAACATTTTTTAATTTTGCGATTGCGGTAAATTTTTTATTTAATCGTAAACTTTGACGAATAATTTTTTACCTTTTTGAGTTTTAAAGACCACTGAAAAAAAACAAAGTACCTACTGAACAATTGTACAGACTGCTGCGTTGAAGGAAGAGGAATATTAAAAGAGAACGATTACAAGGAAAGTCTATACAGTATCGAGAAGGGCGTATTGTTACCCAGAATCCCTTTAATCCCGCCTCTAGTTCCAAACTTTCGGTTGCTAAAATAAATCGTTAATTAGTCACATGCAAACGAACCGATGCGGTCGAAGCGGACAACGGACTCGCCGAGATAAAAGGAAAAGAATCAGGACCGGTAGTCGATAAGGTCGGGAGGGAAAAGAAGCGAAGCCTTTAACGAGCAGAGCTCTAGCCCTGCCTCCCACCGCCTACCCCCATCCCACCACTCTTCTGTCCAATTTCTTTCCTCGGCGCGATTGCCAGGCGGAAGCTCGACGAAAAACAAAATTACACGGTCGAATTCCAGCATAAATGGTATTCCCTAACGAGTTGCCCTGTTGCAAGCCGCATCCGCTAACGCCACTCCAGCCGCAGAGGGATGGCCCACGAAATTAAGAGGGACCACTTTGGTTTCGGTCCTCCCGAGGTTTAAGGCGAGTTTATGCTCCAATTACCTCGTTTGCAGTATTAATTCGCGCCTGTATAGCCTTCCGTGGCCCCTCCATTCCTGCCACAGGAAAACCCAGAACCAGGCTCGAGACTCCCGGAACACCGGAAGAGGAATAAGGAAATGGTGGGTAAGACAATAAAGGGGTGAGGCAGGGGGAGAGAATAGGAGGTGAATCGAAGGAGAAGAACCTTTGCAAATGTGTCTCGGAAACTACAAGCCGCGCGAGGATTACGGATTGAACCGGGGCACAGAGCGTCGGTTCCACGAACGCGCAAGGATCACAAGTTAGGAAGTCGTAACCGGTTCGGGATTAAGCTTGTCTCTGGCAATACCTTTCGGTGAATACGAAATATATCCGGACTATGTGTAGATCAGACTTTGGTTACGCCTCCTGCACAGCGAGCTGTACATTCGTTCATTGGGACACGATTACGAACCGTAGAATAGACTTCTACCTCCGACGGCTCCGATGCGGGACCACGGAATTCCGTTAATGAGATGAACGTTCTACGACGGACGGGAGGAAACTGTGCTTCGAGCGTATAACAACCGATTGTAATTTTCCTTTTATAGGCAAGATTTAGATTGTAATTTTGATTCTATAGAGAAAATGATACATATTTACTGTAAAAAGATTTTTTTCGTATTGCTTGATGTAATATTTGCTGAATGCAGTGAGTAATGAAATTATTAGAGCCACATTAGGAAAAATATGTCTATTTTTTGTGTTTGTTTAGAAATAAAATCACAATATGTATCGAAATTTTTACACTGGATAATTTTTTATTAACAATTGTTCACTAGAAATACACAAAAAACATGAACTTATCTTATGTAATTATAAAAATGCAGTTAAAATTGTGAAATTGTCAATTTATACAGATGACTATAATAATTTCATTGCTCACTCTAGATTGCAGTTAATCCTCGAAACCACGTCTTTTAAGATTTTTCTTTTGTTTCGAAGATAATTAATATCCATCTAGCTATACTCTAACTATACTAAACTCTCTCTAAACTATACTAAACTCTAATTTCTTCAACCAGTGCCACGAAGCGAACGCTGGACTTAGCATACGGGGGCGCAACGAAGAAGTTCATTTTTCCACAAAGTTGGATTAGTTACTGTGCTCGTTCATGCGTGATACGAACGTGTGTGTGTGTAGGCGGGCTTCCCTTCGGAGTTCTTTCGCGGTGAATCAAACTATCCCCGGGGATAGGTGGGGGCGGTACTTGTGATTCTATGCCAAGCACATTTCAGTCGAAGTTCCGCGTAGGGCGGCGTGCCGAACTATGGTGTGCCCGCGTATTCCCGGCATTCACAGTTTAATCAGAAACCAACTCGGCTCGAACCATGGAAAAGCAAGTTCGGTTACCGAGAAACGGTATCCAACCTCGGGGAAGATAGACCGTTCGCGTATCGATCTGCATTCGGAAAACTTATCAAGACGAACCACCACCGAGCTACGCGACAGCAGCAGGTTTTCTGCCGCGATACCTAAAAGCGCCAACGCGTGAAACCCCTCGTATGTACAGGGTGTCCTATTTAACATGAATACCTTTAATATACCACTTATTTTTGAAGATAGAAAACAATGTGTTTCTTTTTAAATGGAACAACATTTTTATTATTGTGGTATAATAGTTGAGATCAAGACTAATCCAATGACCTACAGTAGTGTGACTTTCATGTGACCTCGAGAACGCAAAAGTCCACAAATTTATAAGCGTAGATTTAAATAATAAAATAACTACGATAGTGGGATCAGTGCAAAAATGAATCGAAGTTGATGGACATCACTTTAGGAATTTTTTGAAATCAATTTTCCGCAAATCAAAAGCAAGTGTGATACTTAAGGTGCTTACGTTAGGTGGGACACCATGTATGTACAGGATAGTACACACAACCGTGAAGTCTTCGACACGTATAAATCAAGCATCGATTTCGTCTGTAACCATGTGGAATGATCCGAGCAACGATTAAAGAAATTCCAAAGAGCGTAAACCATTGGCTGTACACAACGAGGAGCCAACAGGTACACTTCGCTATCGATCAAAACTTCCGTTGAAAGGGCGGGGAGAGGGGGGGGGGGCAAAAGTTCTCCGACCAGGATGAGTCGGGGGATGAAACGTTTCTGGATTCTCCAGGGTGCTAAACTGGACTCCGTGTATAAAGGTTCGTGCGGGTCTCCTGGAGAACGTTAGATCAGAGGAGTGGATATAATCGGGAGTAAATGGTCCGTAAGTAACAGTCGAGGAAAACGTTTGAACGACCATCCTCCAACTCCGCGTTTCCCCTCTGCCATTTCGCGACCACCTTTGGACTGCCGACAGATAGATACATGCACCGCCGTTACCACCGTACCCAGCCGCTGCTTGCTCGACGACGCTGTATCTTGATTATATTCCATTTAGGGTACTCGCCGTCTTTCACGCCCAGTCCACGGACTACGCCAACTCGCGAGGGGCATTTCCACCCCGAGATATCTCGTTTGTCACCGGGGTTACCCGTGAACCACCAATTTCTTGTCCGACGTATAGCCGACCAGAAGCGACAAGTTGCTGGGACATCGTTAACGACGGCATCTTGCAGCAATGACTCGAGAAACGTATTCGGAAAACTGTGTTGTATCTTGTAACGCTGTCTTGGTTTGAAAGCCCGTGTTATCATTATGTGTCTGCTTGACGAAAAGTATAAACCAACGGTCATTGAAATTCATACTTGAAGTTACCTCTGAGCAGGGTTTGAAACGGTTCCGAAAATAACTGTTTCAAACTCTTATATAAAAGTTCCGATTGAAAGAGTTATGAAGAACCTTTATTCTGAATAACTGTTACGAAGCAACTAAATTTCAGGCTATATAAGTTTCAGTTACATATCAGTATTATTTAGGTTCTATATCAGTTCTATAACAGTTATTTTTTAGGTTTTATATCAGTTCTGAATAGAATATATTCAGATGCTGTCCAAAAATGTATGCATTGAATGGAAGAATATAAAGGGAAAAATATGATTGTGCACTCAGATTGCAACCAGGACCAATATCTAGAACGATAACGAATAACGCCTCGATACCAGACCACATTTCATATTTCAATTACCTGGGAGAAACACCAAAGATTTTACGGTCGGTTCCAAGCCTAATAAGCCTTAAGAAAGAAAGAATTATTTTTGTGGTGTCTGAAGGTAGATCGTATCTTTCAAAAATTTCAGTCCTTCCAAAAAAATATGTATCATCTCTAAGAGCTCATCAATATTGCCTGATATAAAAATGCTCCGTGTCATTGTTAAATCGTGGATAAGAGAACGACAGAACTTCACAAAACAGCAGACACTGTCTATTCTCTTTCGTATCTTGGGAACTCTCTATGGAACGAAGATGATCCACAATCCAATCGACCGTCCCAGCAATTTCAGGTTGAAATCTCTGATCCTCTGATCGTTCCAGAGAGATCGTCCCGGTGCATTCGACGAGTAGATCCAGCACGGAACTGGGACTAGAAACGTTTCGCGAATAACGGAAAACACGGTTACGGTCTCGAATGCACGCAGCGCACTTACGAAACGTTTAAAGGCCGATGCATTCTCTCTACGTATCTCTTTCTTTCCCCATCCCTCCATTTGGTTCCGTTTATCTGACCGAGGAATCTGTCTTCGTGAGCAGTAGGACAGAGACCGTTTCATTTGAGAATCTGTGTGCCCGGCGACTGGATTCGCTCGATTTACCTCGAGAATATTCGTTTTCTGTTAACGGCCCGGGGATATAATGTGTTCGCGGAACATAAAACCTTTGGGAAATCAAGCAGGATATCACGCACGCCCACTACTCCCTCTTATTCGAAAGCTACTGTCTGTGATCCTTAAGTTTTGAGAATCAAGAGATTGGATCAAGCACGATATTCCATTAAACCGCCACGTGCCTGATTACGAACAGACGTTAATGAAAGAGGTGTATAAACCACCGAAATCCGTAATCCATGTCGGTTGATCACCCGACAACGTCGTAAACTGAAATACTCTATTCTGATTTCCAGAGAATGTCTCCCAGCGACGGGAGAGATTCCAATTTCTTCCCTCGATAAAATTAATTAGATACTACATAGTGAAAAGTGGTGATAAATACAGCATTACTCTAAACCTATGAATTTCGCAGATTCCGATAAATTCAGCATACGTGTAAGACACTTTGGAACACCGGTGTATGTTCTATGAACTATCTTGCACGAAGTTTATATCGCTATCGATACCCTGTACGATACAGTCTATGTGAATCTATGTGAAATTCATTAACAACACGAGACTCTGTTACATGTCGGAAAATGCTGGTCGAACAGTCGCTCGCAAATACGATCCAGCCGGATTAACGTGTCTGTTTTAAGTCGAACGCGAAATCGAGCACAAGCTTCCGTAATGAAATTACATGTACCTACCAGAAAGATATAGAATTTCCCCGAGTCAATATCAGATCCCGTACGCCCTGACGTTATTGTAAAAGTATACGCGGGAAAGCCGGCTGTACCAGCTGCGCGACCCGATCCGATGAAATTTAATCACATCTTGCCGACGTTACGATATAGTATCCATAAATCTTGGAATCGACGTTCCCCCGGACTGAAAATGTCTCTGAAAGGTATTTCCCGGTGCCGCAGCTTTTCCAACATTAAAACTCCTTATCCCTGCCACGACTTATCCTCGCTCTCGCAGTAACACCAACGACGTCGATTTCCTGAACGCCCTACCCAACCCCTCCTAGGCTCCCTTGCCATCTCTCGGTTTTCCTTCCCTCGGCATCGACCAATCGACCTTCCTCACCGTTTTACATTCCACTCCGCTAGATTTATTTGTCGATACATATTGCACCCTGAACGACTGACGCTAATCTCTGGACCCTGCGGCGACTGGTTCGAGGCTCGTGAACCGGAACAATGGATGCGGCACGATAGGACAGTTTTTAGCCTCGAAAAATCACTGGGGAGTACAATCCTCAATGTTTCACAAATTAATCTACACTGATCGCGGTGGATTCTACTCAAATGTATTTCTTCGATATGAAAAATTACATACATAATAGTAGTGGGTGGCTGTAATTGTTGCAATCTCAGATTAACGTAAGAAGTTAGATTTTGCATTGTATAAGATAATTACAATTGAACCCATTTCTGGTTTCAGATCTTAACAGAAAGACAACGTGAAAAACTGTTGGAATTAAGTTCAATAATAGCTGTAAGCTGGACTTGGTTCGTCGCATTATATTATCATCAGTGTGTTCCGGACTCGCCGGGTATCCAACAGTATTATAAAAATTCTAAAATTATTTGATTTATAAATGTGATTATTTTCAAAATACTGCCATGACTATCGATTCGACGGAAATAAATAAACATACGTACATCATCGGTAATTCTAGTATCAAATACCCAAATATTTGCGAAGTCGTGCTTCATTTAATCTAATGCTGTGCTCACGCTACATGTAATAATGTCATCATAATCACCATGAACTCTCTCAGTGTAGATACTCCCGCAAGCACCACCGCGATTCAACGCCATCGACATCATCCAATCATTTATCTTGGTCGGGCCACAAAGGTGTCACGTTCCCAATATCAAACTTCACCAACCGATTGCCTCGCGATCTATAACTTCACGCCCATCGCGCGCTCGTCCGAGTTGCCTACGAAAATCGCTCTTCCCGCCGCGTTCCCATCGTCGATACCAACAAAATTGATTCGCGCGCAGAAGTGCACCATTAATATCGTCGACATTATCATTCCCCCGCGGTACATTAGTCACGCTCGCGAGTATCTGGTGGAAGCCAGTTGTCACGAGGGCGGCAGACGTGAAACACGGGAGAGGACAGGAGCGTAGATCAACGCTTAACGAAACAAGCCGACACGTAGCGACGTCCAAGGGGTAGGAACGGCCGGAATTAACATATGGGTAAACACAGGTAACACGAGGCCGTATCCCGGAATATGGCTAAGGGGGTGGCGGGATAGACGTAACCAGAGTATCGTTATCTCGTGCCGGCATCTCTCGATATTACGTTTCCCCGACGTCGTGTTTCGAGAACTCCAAGGCCCACCATAACCTACTCGAAAACGGTAGGAAACGGAGATCGGTGTACACTCTTGCCACGGTCGATTCCGACGATCAGAAGTCGTGATCCGTTGGATGGACAAATTGGCAACGACACGGACACGCGATAACCGAACTCTCGAACCCGTACGAATCGAATTGATCCACGGGGCGATAACGTTCACGATGGAAGCCCATCGTACAGTATGAACCAAGTCTTCGAGCGACGAGCTTTAACACTTTGACTGTCACGTCACCCAAATATGGGTGGCACATATACAGTCGTAACAATGGCGAGAAAATCAAGATGTCAAAATCGGGTGAGATACCCTGTATTATATATAATAATATATATTTATTTATGAACGTGTGATGAACCCTGTGGTACACTATACAAGTATATGGAAATAAAGAACACTATATGGTTGAATTATTTAACATGTATATGCACAGAGGAAGAACACAAAAACTTTCGAATGTTCATGTCACGTAAGTGTTCCCGCAAAAAGGGCTCTCGATTGATCGTCACAGCAGTGTGGTTCCCCTACGTAGGGCTATTACTTCTATCTATAGATACTCCGTTCCCCTGTACTCGTGGCAAACTACAGAAACTTGGAATTGACATGGAAATTTTACTTCGTGTGTCCATAGCGGAACAATGGCCGC